>NC_139913.1:252500-360000 GCF_905171665.1 Trachurus trachurus | reverse complement strand
GAGAAACACAGAGAAACAGAGTCACGACCGGAGGAGATGGAGCTGCTGAAGCTGAGAGGAGAAGCTCCTCCCACTCAGACTAAGCTCCTCCCACTCAGACTAAGCTCCTCCCACTCAGACTAAGCTCCTCCCACTCAGACTAAGCCCCTCCCACTCTAATGAAGCTCCTCCCACTCAGTTGAAGCTCCTCCCACTCAGACTAAGCTCCTCCCACTCTAATGAAGCTCCTCCCACTCAGACTAAGCCCCTCCCACTCAGGAGAAGCTCCTCCCACCCAGACTAAGCCCCTCCCACTCTGATGAAGCTCCTCCCACTCAGACTAAGCTCCTCCCACTCAGACTAAGCCCCTCCCACTCAGACTAAGCCCCTCCCACTCAGACTAAGCTCCTCCCACTCAGACTAAGCCCCTCCCACTCAGACTAAGCTCCTCCCACCCAGACTAAGCCCCTCCCACTCAGACTAAGCCCCTCCCACTCAGACTAAGCTCCTCCCACCCAGACTAAGCTCCTCCCACTCAGACTAAGCTCCTCCCACCCAGACTAAGCTCCTCCCACTCTGACTAAGCCCCTCCCACTCTAATGAAGCTCCTCCCACTCAGTTGAAGCTCCTCCCACTCAGACTAAGCTCCTCCCACTCAGACTAAGCTCCTCCCACCCAGACTAAGCCCCTCCCACTCTGATGAAGCTCCTCCCACTCAGACTAAGCTCCTCCCACTCAGGAGAAGCTCCTCCCACTCAGACTAAGCCCCTCCCACTCAGACTAAGCCCCTCCCACTCAGACTAAGCTCCTCCCACTCAGACTAAGCTCCTCCCACTCAGACTAAGCCCCTCCCACTCTAATGAAGCTCCTCCCACTCAGACTAAGCTCCTCCCACCCAGACTAAGCCCCTCCCACTCTAATGAAGCTCCTCCCACTCAGACTAAGCTCCTCCCACTCAGGAGAAGCTCCTCCCACTCAGACTAAGCCCCTCCCACTCAGACTAAGCTCCTCCCACTCAGACTAAGCTCCTCCCACTCAGACTAAGCTCCTCCCACTCAGGAGAAGCTCCTCCCACTCAGACTAAGCTCCTCCCACTCAGACTAAGCTCCTCCCACTCAGACTAAGCCCCTCCCACTCAGGAGAAGCTCCTCCCACTCAGACTAAGCTCCTCCCACTCAGGAGAAGCTCCTCCCACTCAGACTAAGCTCCTCCCACTCAGACTAAGCTCCTCCCACTCAGACTAAGCCCCTCCCACTCAGGAGAAGCTCCTCCCACTCAGACTAAGCTCCTCCCACCCAGACTAAGCTCCTCCCACTCAGACTAAGCTCCTCCCACTCAGACTAAGCTCCTCCCACTCAGGAGAAGCTCCTCCCACTCAGGAGAAGCTCCTCCCACTCAGACTAAGCTCCTCCCACTCAGACTAAGCTCCTCCCACTCAGACTAAGCTCCTCCCACTCAGACTAAGCTCCTCCCACTCAGACTAAGCTCCTCCCACCCAGACTAAGCTCCTCCCACTCTGACTAAGCTCCTCCCACTCAGACTAAGCTCCTCCCACTCAGGAGAAGCTCCTCCCACTCAGACTAAGCTCCTCCCACTCAGACTAAGCCCCTCCCACTCTAATGAAGCTCCTCCCACTCAGACTAAGCTCCTCCCACTCAGACTAAGCTCCTCCCACTCAGACTAAGCCCCTCCCACTCAGACTAAGCTCCTCCCACTCAGACTAAGCTCCTCCCACTCAGACTAAGCCCCTCCCACTCAGGAGAAGCTCCTCCCACTCAGACTAAGCTCCTCCCACTCAGGAGAAGCTCCTCCCACTCAGACTAAGCTCCTCCCACTCAGACTAAGCTCCTCCCACTCAGACTAAGCCCCTCCCACTCAGGAGAAGCTCCTCCCACTCAGACTAAGCTCCTCCCACCCAGACTAAGCTCCTCCCACTCAGACTAAGCTCCTCCCACTCAGACTAAGCTCCTCCCACTCAGGAGAAGCTCCTCCCACTCAGGAGAAGCTCCTCCCACTCAGACTAAGCTCCTCCCACTCAGACTAAGCTCCTCCCACTCAGACTAAGCTCCTCCCACTCAGACTAAGCTCCTCCCACTCAGACTAAGCTCCTCCCACCCAGACTAAGCTCCTCCCACTCTGACTAAGCTCCTCCCACTCAGACTAAGCTCCTCCCACTCAGGAGAAGCTCCTCCCACTCAGACTAAGCTCCTCCCACTCAGACTAAGCCCCTCCCACTCTGACTAAGCTCCTCCCACTCAGACTAAGCTCCTCCCACTCAGACTAAGCTCCTCCCACTCAGACTAAGCCCCTCCCACTCTAATGAAGCTCCTCCCACTCAGACTAAGCCCCTCCCACTCTAATGAAGCTCCTCCCACTCAGACTAAGCCCCTCCCACTCAGACTAAGCCCCTCCCACTCAGACTAAGCTCCTCCCACCCAGACTAAGCTCCTCCCACTCAGGAGAAGCTCCTCCCACTCAGACTAAGCCCCTCCCACTCAGACTAAGCTCCTCCCACTCAGACTAAGCTCCTCCCACTCAGACTAAGCTCCTCCCACTCCGACTAAGCCCCTCCCACTCACCTGCGGAGGATGTAGATGTTTCCGTTGCGACACGCCACCGTGATGCGGAACTCCACATCGAACTGACCCGTCACGTCCATCATGGTGGGAGCAGCGGGCAGCGACATCTGCAGCAGAGGACAGTCAGGTAACCAGGTAACCAGGTGACCAGGCAACCAGGTAACCAGGCAACCAGGTAACCAGGTTACCAGGTAACCAGGTGACCAGGTAACCAGGCAACCAGTCAACCAGGTAACCAGGTAACCAGGCAACCAGGTAACCAGGTAACCAGGTAGGGCTGAACGATTTTGGGAAAAGATCTAATTGCGATTTTTCTGGCAGATATTACGATTTCGATTTGATTCACGATTTTCTTCAAATCAAGCTTCAGTGTGATATTCATAATGTACAGTAACATTTACAAACATGACAGAGAATGACATCATACCATTAAAACATTAATGCCATGCTCTAATGCTAGAATGAAAACTAAAGTTAAGTAGTGGGGGCCAGAGATGTTCACAAGTCTTTTTTGCAAGTCCGAGTCAAGTCTCAAGTCTTTGAGGGGTGACACTTCATCAAGTCTCAAGTCTCTAAAAACTAAAAGTCTCCTGTCTCTTCTGGTTGTAATGACCCTTTATCATCTGCTGCTATCCGGTCTACTAAAGATACTGCACAGCTAAATCTAAGAGATTCAAAGCATTTACTGTTGGTTATTATCACTCCTTTATCTATTAGCAACAGTATTGATTAGTTGTTTATTATATGATCACTTTAAACAGGATATTGCAATGAAAGCTCCTTTAAAAGGAAACTGTTCTGAGTCAAAAAGACAGAGATGAGATGAGAGATGGTGACACACTTTATTTTTTTTCTTTGTTAATTAATGGGGGGAAAAAACTGGTGTAGTGGAAAATAGTCATTTGACCGTCTGAACTGTCTGAACAACAGATCCTGGGTCGGTCAGGAGCACTGCAAAAAATCGCAGCCTTCGCAATCACATGATCGCGTTGTCTCAAATCGCAATTTCGATCAGAGAATGATAAATCGTTCAGCCCTATTATTGTTGTTTTTAATTGCCCATTTTTATCTAATTGCTGGCTTCTATGACGAGGACAGCAAAGTAAGAATTTCATTGAATTCACCTTTCCACTGTGCAAATGACAATAAACACTTTGAACTTTGAATTTTAACTATTACCAGGTAACCAATAGGTTGACCAGGTAACCAGGTAACCAGGTAACCAGGTAACCAGGTAACCAGGTAACCAGGCAACCAGGTAACCAGGCTGTGATGTCACTACCTTGGAGAGGATGATGAAGGCTTCGGGGTCGAGGACGAAGACGTCACAGTTCTCCGTCCCGATCACCAGGCAGCTGACACCGTCCTCGTCCGCCGTGCTCTTCTTCAGCGTCCCGATGCAGGTGATGACCGTCTGATGACATCACGGCCAGGGGGCGGGGCCACGGGGAGAAACCCAGGGGATGACATCACGGCCAGGGGATGACATCATCATGACAGGTTAGGTGTAAAGTCTGAACTGTGCCACGACTACACTGTAAAAACTAAAAACTCTTACAGAGAATATTTGTCTCATTTCTAGTCAAAACAAATCTCATTCTACTTAAAATCAGACTCATCACATTAAAAGCAGCTTGTTTTTAGACACTTTTTACTTCTTTCAAGCAGATTTTCACTCTAAATAAGTAGAAAAATCTGATAGTGGAGCAAGTTTTTCTTTCTTATTACAAACACAAAAAACTTACTTTCACTGGCAGATTTTTCTACTTATTTCAAGTGAAAATTAGTTTGAAACAAGTGAAAATGATCTAAAAACAAGTTAATTTTTAGGTGATGAGTCTTATAGAGATTAGTTTTGACTAGAAATGAGACAGATATTCTTGGAAAGCTGTAGAGTTTTTGCAGTGTAACGAACACGTTTTACGGCCGTCGTCAGGGCAACGCGGCGTGTTACCTGGCGTCTGATTGGCTGCTGCCGTGTTACCTGGCGTCTGATTGGCTGCTGCTTGTGCAGCTGGACGAAGTCGTCCATGTCGGCAGCGTCCAGCGAGAGGAAGCGCAGCGAGCGGACGGACAGCGGCACGTCGGCCTTGGTCCTCACGGCCTCCAGCATCTCCTTCAGGGTGGGGGGGTCGATCTGCCCCTCCCTCGCCTGCTGCCACACGTCCTGACCAATCACAGCGCAGAACACAACCTGAGGTCATCAACCCGTCAAACCTAAATGTTCAGCTACACGGCGGTTTAACGTCGAAGCGTTCAGAACGTTTCTACAACTCAACTCTGAAAACTAAAGTTTCTCCAAACAGTAAATCTGTTGCACCGTTCACTAACTATTATCTTCATTATCCATTCATCTGTTGATTATTTAAACGATTAATCATCAGTTGTTTGGTCAATAAAACATCAGTCAGTGTTTCTCAAACCACCAGACGACATCGTCCTCTAATGTCTTGTTTTGTCCACAAACCAAAGAGAGACTCAGTTTATTGTCATAAAGGAACAATAACCTGAGTTGTGGCATTTAGTAAGAACTAAATACCACAAGAACTAAAGAAATGGTTTTTGACCCAGAGGCTGTAAGAGTCCACAACCCTGTAAATATAGGGAACATGCAAATTGAACAGGTTTGCTCATATAAGTATCTGGGGACACAAATGGACAACATGTTAACTACATGTCGACTACCTGTGTGCAGAACTGGCACAACGCTTTAACTTTACCAGAAGACTGAGACTATTCGGGGTGAGCAGGAAAACCATGTCAGCATTCTACGACGCAGCGATAGAAACCTGATCAGATGTTTTATGGCAGCAGCATCAACCTCAGGCTGGAGGAGGAAACGTAGTGTAGCTCCAGTTTTTACTCTTATAAGTCTCCATGGATCTCATGATCTTTTAAATTCTATTATTTATTTTTTTACCGAGTTAAGCTTCTGTCCTTTTTTACCTTCCATCTCTCTTATTTAGATCCCATAATGCTGCTATGGTTCAGATGCTGCGATGCTGCTTTGTCTGTCTGTCACTGATTGTCTTGTTGCTCTACGGCTCTATGAACTTTGCCCAAGACAAGTTTCTCCTTTGGGGGACAATAAAGTTTATCTAATCTAAAGGAACCAGAAATATTCACATTGAAGAAGCTGCAATCAGAGAATCTGGACTTTTTTTCTTAAAGGGATAGTTCACCCAAAATTCAAATTTCATTCTCATTTACTCTCCTCCCCCTCATGTGGACTAAGGGCTGGGAGAAGTTTCAGAGTCCTCCGTGGCTTCTCTGAGTTACAGGGGGTCTCGGCGTAGCAGTGCATGTCCATATGACGGTTGCAAATGGATACCAACTGTCTTCATAACAAAAAGACACACCAAAAAACATCCAAACACCTCCATGCTGCTCGTATGTAATGTCCCTCTTGTATTGAAGCCCCGACATGAGAAATTGTTCCGAAAAAAATTAAATAAGTCTATATTTCAAGCTTGTTTGTAGCGGAAGCTCCCAGTGTCTCAGTTCACTGCTCTTCTTGTGTTGCGCGAGATTTGCACTGACACGGGAAAGAGCAGTGAACTGAGACACTTGGAGCTTCCGCTACAAACAAGCTTAAAATATAGACTTATTTAATTTATTTCGGAACAATTCCTCATGTCGGGGCTTCAATACCAGAGGGACATTACATACGAGCAGCATGGAGGTATCTGGATGTTTTTTGGTGTGTCTTTTTGTTACAAAGACAAGTGAGCTCCGTTCGCAACCGTCATATGGACATGCAGTGAAACTTGAATCTTGGGTGAACTATCCCTTTAAAAACGACTCAAACTGATGATAGATGACCAGAACAGTTGAACATTACTGTAGTAGTAGTTCTAGTAGCTGTGTGACAGACCTGCTCCAGCGTGTTGACCTCCAGCCCCGGCAGCGTGAACTTGAAGTACGGCCTGAGGTTCTTGTAGACGTAGACGCAGGGCCCCGACGCCACGGCGACGGCTGGGATGCGCGGCTCGTGCAGGTCCATGAAGAAGGCCACGAGGCCGGCGGGGAGGTCCAGCAGCGCGCTCTCGCTGGCCAGCGCCGTGCCGCGGTACACCTTCAGCTTCATGCCCGTCCCCGAGGCCGTGGCCGCGGCGCCCAGCTGGCCCAGGTCGCCCACCACCAGCTGGGACTCGCCGTCGCCCCCCAGGTCGGCCAGGTCCACGCAGCTGGACAGGGTGTGGAGGCCGGCCACCGGGTCGTAGTGGGCGTCCAGCCAGCGGCCGCCATCGCTACAGTCTACCATCACACACACACACGGACTCACACACACACACACGGACTCACACTCTGAGGACACACTGGGACACCTGCTGCACACACACACACACACAGAAAAGAACAGATATTGATGTTATTGATAATAGATTTTAAAAAGTAGCCAGAGGGCAAAGCAAAAAAACGGACAATCAATCAATCTGTTTATTTCGGGCATGTCAATTTAAATCATCATCATCACACTTCATCTAAGTTCAAATAACACAACACACATGGCCGAAAGGGAAAGCGGGAGAAGCAAAAGCTGATCTAGTCCCGCCCCCATTAAGACACGGAGCGTTGTAAAAGGTTTGACAGCAGAAATGATCTCTAGGAACTTGAAGGATTAAAACCTGGTGGACAACCCGGTCAACTAGCTGCTGGAAAGATACAGGGGACAAAACCCCTTTCTGGGGTCATTCTGCTGGAGAAATGATGTAAATGCAAATATTTAGGTACTACAATGGCATAAATAGTCATACAACTATAACATTTGGCAGAGAGTATCTTGACACATAGGGGGAGGCAGGAAAAAAAGATTCTGGGGTTTGTTGCAACTCCATTTTAAGATATCACCCTCAACATCCCAAAAAAGACAAAAAAAAGTACTGCTCACCTGACAAATTCTCATGAAAATTATTATTTTTCAGCCCTTTATGGAGAATATCTATGCCTAACATGTATATAGAAAACTTCCTTAATTCATAAGCTTCCATTTGAGTCCCAGATAGCCTTTCTATCTCCAAAGCTCCACTTGCTGTGGCCAACGGTCTTCTCTATCTATCTGTTCACTTTGGGGAGGCCAGAACTAGAATGGTTTCTGATCAGGCCAGTTAACATGTAGTTTTTCACAATAGGTGTTGCATTGTTTGGAGTAGAAAGGCTATCTTGGAAAAAAGTATTTTCTTTTAGTCTTAAAGTCTTTAATCCAGGTGTGTCTGACCATTGTTGTGAGGTCAGACACACTTAATCAACAACCCTTATTTCAGGAAGTAGTGGAGCTGAGCATAGAGCCCATTATCCCCACGTCACTGCAGCAGATAACTGATCATCGATGACTGTAGTGACGTCATGAACGGCCACTTTGATCGGTAACAAATAATATTATAGATTATTAATCCCCCCTCCCTCCCTCTCCCTCCTCCTCCTCCCCGCTTCACCGTTGTCATGGGAACGTGTTGCTGCGTCTCCTCGGCGACGCCTCTTTCTCTCTTCTCTTCTCTCTTCTCTCCTCGGTGAACAGGTGAACAGGTGAAGTGGTGAAGTGGTGAACAGGTGAACAGGTGCTTGTCTCTCCGCTGAGCAGGTGAAGTGTCCGAGCAGCAGCAGCAGCAGCTTCTTTAATCCGCTTCAGTCCTGATCCTCTTCTTCCGTCTCCTCCGCTGCTGCTGCTGCCGCGGTCCCCGTCTGATTACGTCATCCGCTGCGCCCGTGTTTACATCTTTACATCTGTGTGACGTAAACCAAAGGACTTGAAACACCAAAAGCATTAAAAAACTATTTCATTTTGGATAAGTATTTATTTATTTAATATGATCTTCTTTACTTCAATGTGTTTTTTTTTGTTTTTTTTATATACATATATATAGATTTTTGTATATTTATATATATATATTTTCCCCCTGGCACAACAGTATTGTTCTGTACATAAATGTTAATAAAGTTTTTTTTTAAAAAGAACAAATAACACAGATTGCTCAAAACTAACCCTAAGTTAAAGGTGTTTCTACTTGAATTCAACTTTCATCTTAAGTCTCTCAGAATTATAAATGACAAAAAATAAGGTCTATTTCTGCAGTATTACGACAGCCTGATGAATGTCTAATCTTATGACTTTATGGATTTTTGTTAAATCAATGATTATAGTCTTTCTGTACTCTGTATTCTATGCGTGACCAATGTATGTACCCTTTTTCTTTTTTCTTTTTGTTTGCTTCTCTCCTCTTCTAATTGTTATTGGGTTGTTTTTATTACCATCTCACCTGATTATTACCTTGTTTCATATCTATTTTTCTATTTTTGTCTAAAAACATTATTGTACTCTACTTGCTTGTCAATAAAAGGAAAAACAACGGATCTAATTAATGATAATATAAAATATAATACATCCATGATCTAAATTCCACATACATGAAGTTAAATGTCCAGAGGAACTCCCTCATTTCCATTATTTTTAATCGAAATGAATTATTTTTATTTCGAGTCTCTGAAATATAGGTATTGAAACTTGAAAAAAGCTGTCAGCTCTTCAGTTTTACTCAAATGACAGTTTTCTACCAGTCCTATATTACTTATTTATTTTATATTATTTATTTAATTAATTTATTAGAGCATTTTTGTCTTTATACCACCTCTGTTATCAGTTTATGCCTCATCACGTCTTGTAATGTCTGTCAGTGTGTTCTTTATCTGTTCCTGCACTCATTATGTTGAATAAAAATAATAAAACAAATATCTTTATATCTGTTTTTGTTTTATGAATTGTTATTTTTCCACGCCTTATATTTATTTGTATGAAATCGATAAAAAAATATGTAGAAAATAGATAGATAGATTTTTGTTGTTGTGGTCCCCGGGCGCTGCACTGTGGCTGCCCACTGCTCCTCAGGGATGGGTTAAATGCAGAGAAAGAATTTCACTGTACTAGCTGTATATGTGACAAATAAAGTACCTTTACCTTACCTAGTTTCTGTCAAATTTAAAATGTGAATCCTCTACTCAAGATAATCACAACGAGTCTGTTTATTAATCAAGTCTAGAGTCTCTTTGATCATGTTTTGTTTATTCTGCGCTCTCCCTCTATATTATAATCTCGCGAGAACACGGGAACGGGAGCTGTGACGTAGCGTGTTCTGATTGGCCGCCTGGCTCCAGTTTAAACCTCAGCCCGCGGAGCAGCAGCAGCAGCGAAGCTAAGCTAAGGGCAGCGATATTCTCTCATGTTTCAGATGTTTCCCGCTGTCAGAGCTCAGTGAGGTGAATAAACTGTTCACAGTGAGTCTCCGCTTCTTCTTCAACCTTCATTTATTCATTTATACTCAGGACGTTACACATTAAACAACCGTTAGAACTGTAAGTTACAGCTCAGGTCTGTGGTTAGCTCCCTGTGGCTAATGCTAACAACACAGCTAATCAAAGTCCTAGCTAACGTCGGTTCAGTTTAATCAAAGTCCTTCTATCTCAACGTCTCTGGTTTAATGATTATTGACTGATTATTGATTGATTATAGGACTGATTAAGTTATATGATGTGTGTCTGAGTGTCAAGTGTCAACAACATGAACAACAGGCTCAGAGTTTTACTGTTGTGTTTGTTAGGAAACAGCAGTGTATCCGCGGGGTCTTAAAGTATTAACAGGTGATAAATCAAGTTTGGGGGAAATTAAAACCCTTAAAAAGTATTAAAACGTCTTTTCACGACTTTATAAAGTCTTAAAGTTTGAAGGTGCTTTTTCTGAATTAGCTGTCCAAGAGTTTGAGTCCTAAAAAACATTGTAAAAGTGTGTGAATTTATTCATTTTATTAAAAAACAAAGATGAACCGGTACATGAAAAAGAAAAGAAGATTGTTGTTTTGGTTTTTTGAGAGTGGAGCAATGTTTTTTTATTTTTTATTTTTTTGATAAACTTTGCCTTTGATTTATTATCTCAGCCTATGTTGAATTCTGTTGTATCATAGTGGTCTATAGTCTTTATCACAAACTAAACCTGTTAAGTTAAAGTGTCACTGATGTGAATGGTTACAGCTTGAAGCGGCCGTGAGGTGTTGAAAAGTATTGAGAAGGTCTTGAAAGTGTTCAAAAGCAAATGCTCAATGAAATGCTCCTGCGACACTTCATTGTGCTTTATTGGATGTATTTTCAACTACAAACAAGCCTAACACGCAATGTTGCAATCAATTTCTAATTTTGTGACTCTGCATTTCTTTTGTACATTTTTTATTTGTCATGATTAGGGATGTCACAATGACTTGTTTTCACAATTAATCGCGGTATTAAGTTAAGTTAAAGTTAAAGATACTTTATTAATCCTTTGCAGGAAATTACAGTGTTACCAGCAGCAGAAGACAACACAAGACCACAAGCACGCATCATCATGCACAAAAAAATACACAATAATACAATAGTTATACAAATAACACCACAATTAATTGATCGCAAAGATTCCTAAATACCGTCACTTTCCAAAAAAAGATTATGTATGAACCGTGTCGGCAGATGTGGCGCCAAAGTAAAGGTGAATACACAGATATTGGTCCATTTATCTAACGTAGCATTGGAATTGGTAGGAATTTAAATGCTACAGTGTCATTTGTAATTAAAAAAAAAAATTTAAATTAACTTCGATGACAATTAATGACTTGAATATTTCAAACACTTCCCCTGGCGGGTTAATAACTGGTCATATTTTAATAGATAATTAAAATATTTTATAATTAATAATGTATATTATAAATATATTTGATTTTACACATTAACAGCGTTATCATAACACCGTGATTATTTCTCTGACAATAATCGTACCAAAAAAATCTATTATTGTGACATCCCTAGTCATGATAGGTCTTAAATTTCATCCATAATGGTCTTAAAAAGTCTTAGATTTGAGCTGGTGAAACCTGCAGAGACCCTGAAGAAAGGTTTTAGAATTAACTTCTAGATTCCTGTGTTTTACCCTGAAACGGCTGAACTCTAATGTGTGTTTTTCTCTGTGTGTGTGTGTGTGTGTGTGTGTGTGTTTTTTTCTGTGTGTGTGTGTGTGTGTGTCTCTCTGTGTGTGTATGAGAGATGATGGAGTCGTGCTTGGCGGGGAAGCCGGAGCGCGTGGGCCCGGTGGAGGTTGACGACATCAGGAGAGACCTGCTGGGAGAGTTCGATGCTGTTCCTCCTCAGGTGAGAAACAACAACAACTAACTCTATACACAGTTACCATGGCAACAAAACATTAAAGGGACAACCAGGAGTTTTGTTAAAGCAAAGTGTTTTCACACTACATTTATGAGCCTCCGCACCGTGAAATTCTTTGACCGGTGCAAGACAGACTCATGTTTTCATTCATCAAGAATTAAAGTCAGAGGTTGGAAGACGATCACATACCGTCGTAGTTCCCACCATAAACGGAGATTCGGCGGCGTTATTCTCATGACTCGCCACGAAACCGAAAGTAAAGAAACGCTGGTCGGCTCGCCCAGCATTTCCACCACCACTAATAATAACAAAATAACCATAGAGACAAAACCATAGATTTATCTAAAATGGACCATTAACAAGTGGTAACGGAGATTCATCCACATTAATATCAGACTTTTTTATTTTATTTTATTTTATTTTATTTTATTTTATTTTTTTATTATATTTTTTCATTTTCAACCACAGGACAGGAACTCAGATCACCAAATCTCATGTAATACAGCACTTCATATCACAGTCATTCAATCCCAAATGGGCCTGGTTCCCTCACAAAACAAACAAACAAACAAACAAAAAAAACAACAACAACCAGTCATATACCCTCCAAACACACAGACAATGACGACAAAACAAACAAGCACAGCAGCGAAACATAACTAAAATAAAATCAAAAATCAAAGATGAGACTTTTTTATAACCAAATAGAAACTCCTGGTTGTCCCTTTAACTGGATCAATTAGATGTAGAATAAACAGGAGTGTGTGTGTGTGTCTGTGTGTGTGTGTGTGTGTGTGTGTGTGTGTGTGTGTGTGTCTGTGTGTGTGTCTGTGTGTGTGTGTGTGTGTGTGTGTGTGTGTGTGTGTGTGTGTGTGTGTGTGTCTGTGTGTGTGTGTGTGTGTGTGTGTGTGTGTCTGTGTGTGTGTGTGTGTGTGTGTGTGTGTGTGTGTGTGTGTGTGTGTGTGTGTGTGTGTGTGTCTGATGATGTCATGTGGTTGTGATGTCATCAGGACGGCGCCGCGGCCCCGTCAGAGAACCTGCAGGTTTACCTGAGGGTTCGACCGTTCACCGCCGCAGAGAGCAGCGGAGGAGACCCACAGGTAACTGGACACGTTACCGTAGAAACAAGTAACTAGTTACAGTTACTAGTTACTACTTTCCCCAAATAGTAACTGAGTTAGTAACTGAACACTACGTTTAGGGCCACGTTGAGAATAAAGTGGTGATTTCATGAGAAAATAAATCTGATTTCTTCCAAGTTCTTTCTGTGGAATATTATTATATTATATTATTATATTATATATTTATTTTCTTTCTAAGTAAAACTATGACTTTATTCTCAATGTGGCTCTAAAACTCCGTTGTAGGGAAAGGAACTGTTGCGTTTGTTCTTTTTTAACTCATATTTATCTTATACGAGCCCTTTGATCCAGAAATGCGAGTGTCAGAAGAGCGACAGACACAAACAGAGCACCTTTCATAAAAGACGCTCTATCTCCTTTTCTAGAAAAAAAGGAGGGATTTTGGTGAAACCCAGCCATGTTTAGCTTGACTTTTCTCAGGAACGGAGGCACGTAGAAACAAACGGTTTGTGGTCATTTGAAGCAGAAAGTTAAACCTTTCAATTGAGCCACAGTATGTGTTGGTGGCAATAATATAGAATACACTGTGGCTCTACATAAAAAGTCAAAAATGGTCTAAATTGCCGGTACACTTGACTAAAACTTTGGAAAGGAGCGCGGCACTCAATGAGTTAATAAAATGCTCAAAACCTTGTGTTTATCTGGAACTAACCAACTCAGTCAGTAACCCCCCTGTAACTGTAACTGTAACTGTGTCTGTCGTCAGGAGTGTCTGACCATCGAGGGCCCCGACACCGTGGTGCTGAAGGCTCCTCGCGCCGCTCAGTCAAACCGCCAGAGTGACAAGTCTCATCCTCAGACGGCTCAGAGGTTCAGCTTCACTCAGGTAACTCGCTGCTCCCAGCATCTCCCAGCATGCACCTGGCCTGAGGCTGCTCCCAGCATGCACCTGGCCTGAGGCTGCTCCCAGCATGCACCGGGCCTGAGGCTGCTCCCAGCATGCACCGGGCCTGAGGCTGCTCCCAGCATGCACCTGGCCTCAGGCTGCTCCCACAGGGTTGACCAATGTTCCAGTCATGGAAAACACACGGAAAATTAGAATAAAAGTCAAACGTCCTTTGATGAATTTGATTGAAATGTATTTATTTATGGCCGAAAGGGAAAGCGGGAGAAGCTAAAGCTGATCTAGTCCCGCCCCCGTTACCCACAGAATAAAATCTTTATTGTAATCTTTTCTTTTGAAAATGTCCATGACATCAGCTGTCAGAGCTCAGTTTGACTCTTTCAGATTTCAGATGATTTCTAAGGATTTAGTTTCCAAAAAAACAACAACAAAAACATGTTTGGGCTGTTCTATGATACATTTGTCATAATTTCTAATCATTTAAGAGATTATTTCATTAGTTAGAGCCACAGACGGCTCATCACATCTTTAATCCAGACCTCTGGGAGAGAGAACGAGAGAATAAACACAGAAACAAACTGGTTAAATGTGTGTGTGTGTGTCTCTCTGTGTGTGTGTTTGTGTGTGTGTGTGTCTCTCTCTGTGTGTGTGTGTGTGTGTCTCTCTGTGTGTGTGTGTGTGTGTGTGTGTGTGTGTGTGTGTGTGTGTGTGTGTGTGTGTGTCTGTGTGTCTCTCTGTGTGTGTGTGTGTGTGTGTGTGTGTGTCTCTCTGTGTGTGTGTGCAGGTGTTTGGACCGGACGCGGGCCAGAGGACGGTGTTCGAGGGTTCTCTCCGTGGTTCAGTCCGAGACGTTCTGGACGGAGGAAACTGTCTGGTGTTCACCTACGGAGTCACTAACGCCGGGAAGACCTTCACCTTCCTGGGTCAGAACCAGAACTAGAACCAGAACCAGAACTAGAGACCAGAACTAGAGAGTCTGTTATTGATAACTGTGATCAGTCTGAACACCTAGTAGTGATGATAATGTTGTTGTTTCCTCTCCGTGTCCTCAGGCCCGGACCACGACTCGGGGCTGCTGCCTCGCTCTCTGGCTCTGATCTTCAGCAGCATCGAGGGGCGACTCTACGACCGCTGGGACCTGAAGCCTCAACGCTGCAGAGACTTCAGCAGACTGACCCCAGACCAGCAGGCAGCGGAGAGCAGCAGCAAGAGGAGCCTGCTCCGGCTGCTCAAAGAGGTTAGAGAGACACACACAGAGACACACACAGACAGACACGCTATGATATAATAACACAACGTTACCACACAGAGTTGTTTTAGAGGGAAATTCATGTAAAACCACTGATGCACGTTGCCTTCAGGGACAGTTTTTCATCAACAGTCTCTGTATTTCCCTCTAAAACAACTCTGTGTGGTAACGTTGTGTTATTATCTCATAGCGTGGTGAATGTGCAGCTCACAACTTGTCCACCAGAGCGTTGTGGAGTTGTTGGGTTGTGTATTTGATGAGTTTGATGAGGGAAACCAAGAAATCCCATAATGAGCCTCCGTAGCGTAGCTCTGAGCAGCTCACGGCTCTGCTCCACCGTTCTAAAAACAGCTTGCACCGACAATTAAAGGTAACGAACCTACTGCTATGACTATAGGGATTATGGTGATGGGCCAATTTGACTAAATGTTGAACTATCCCTTTAAAATCCCCATTAGCGTCCTCTATTCTTCCTGGGGTCCAAAACATGGAGACAATAAAAGAATACACATTCACACTGGACAATACAGACATAGAATAAAATACAGACAATGTAAACCATATAGACAAATACAAAACAGTATACAGTAAACACGTGGCGATGACGCTGCAGCACAACTACACAGCTGTTAGATGATGTCACTCACCCTATGTAACTGCATTTGTGTTTATTGTTGAGTCGGTCTTAAAGGATAATTTCCGTTTTTTACAACCTGGACCTTATTTCTAGCATAAAATACGATCATTTACTCACCCAGACAACTTTGGTGTCATTTGGAGTCGTTTTGACGGAATTAGCCCCAGAGGAGCGGCGCGTATATCCGTATAATGCGAGAACACGGAAGAGCACGCAATGCAGCCTCTAAATAACACATTATCTGCCGCAAAACTCGTTCATTTCACCAATATTTTGTTATGATAATGAGGTATTTTATGCTAGAAATAAGGTCCAGGTTGTAAAAAACGGAAATTATCCTTTAAAGGGGACATATTCTGCTCTTTTCTGCTTCTTGACCTGGTACCTTGGTGTCTAACAGTAATGTTAGTAACAGGCTTTGGTCAGAAAAACAGCTGGTTCTCTACACACCAGTTTCACAGCGCTGCTCTAAAGGGTCGGTTTAGAAGCTTCGCTCTGATAGCTGAGGTAACCATGGTAACCACGGGAGCGAGGGCTGGAATATTCACATCACCCGGCTTGTGATGTAATAAGCCGGGTGAAATTAAAACGGCTTGTTAAGAGACACATTTCCAGACTATGGTAGTTTACAAAATGTTGACGTAGTTGTCAAAACTGACGTTTAAGGGGTGAGGAGGCAAATACACTAAAGCTATGAAAAAGTGAGTTTAGCATAATATGTCCCCTTTAAATTTCATTTCAAGTGGCTTTAAAAAGTCTTAAATGTAACTTGTGTTGAGCTGTAGTTGACCCTGACAGTCTTGGTGTTGACCCTCTGTGTCTGTTTGTCTCTGCAGAGCGATAAGAGTCAGACGTCTGGACGGTCCACGTTTCTAGAAGGTTTCACTCTCATTCATCCTTTTATTATTTACAACGAGTCAGAGGCTCGAACCCACAGGACTCACCCTGTGTGTGTGTCTCTCTGTGTGTGTCTCTCTGTGTGTGTCTCTCTGTGTCTCTCTGTGTGTGTGTCTCTCTCTCTGTGTGTGTGTCTCTGTGTGTCTCTCTGTGTGTGTCTCTCTGTGTGTCTCTCTGTGTGTGTCTCTCTGTGTGTCTCTGTGTGTGTGTGTGTCTCTCTGTGTGTGTGTCTCTCTCTGTGTGTGTGTGTCTCTCTGTCTCTCTGTGTGTGTGTGTGTCTCTCTGTGTGTGTGTGTGTCTCTGTGTGTGTGTGTGTGTGTGTGTCTCTCTGTGTGTGTGTCTCTCTGTGTGTGTGTGTGTGTGTGTGTGTCTCTCTGTGTGTGTGTGTCTCTCTGTGTGTGTGTCTCTGTGTGTCTCTCTGTGTGTCTCTGTGTGCAGCCTCGTCCCTCTCCTCTGACAGCAGCAGCCTCTCTGAAGCCGACAGCTTCTCTCTGGACGTCGGCTCCAACGTCCGTTTCTCCGTCTGGGTTTCCTTCTGTGAGATCTACAACGACAACATCCACGACCTGCTGGAACAGGTCACACACACACACACACACACACACACACACACACACACACACACACACACACACACACACACACACACACACACACACACACACACACACACACACACACACACACACACACACACACACACACACACACACCAGTGTTTCCCCTACCATTGTACAGGCCTGGCGGGCCTCAACGAGGGACACAACGCCGTGACTGGCTCCTAGATGTCCCCTTTTTCAGGGGGGGCGGGGGCCGTGCTAGGGATGGTGCTAGAAGGTAACAGCAGTTTACCCACTACTACACTACTAGGGATGGTGCTAGAAGGTAACAGCAGTTTACCCACTACTAGGGATGGAGCTAGAAGGTAACAGCAGTTTACCCACTACTACACTACTAGGGATGGTGCTAGAAGGTAACAGCAGTTTACCCTCTACTAGGGATGGAGCTAGAAGGTAACAGCAGTTTACCCACTACTACACTACTAGGGATGGTGCTAGAAGGTAACAGCAGTTTACCCACTACTAGGGATGGTGCTAGAAGGTAACAGCAGTTTACCCACTACTAGGGATGGTGCTAGAAGGTAACAGCAGTTTACCCTCTACTAGGGATGGTGCTAGGAGGTAACAGCAGTTTACCCACTACTAGGGATGGAGCTAGAAGGTAACAGCAGTTTACCCTCTACTAGGGATGGTGCTAGAAGGTAACAGCAGTTTACCCACTGCTAGGGATGGTGCTAGAAGGTAACAGCAGTTTACCCACTACTAGGGATGGTGCTAGGAGGTAACAGCAGTTTACCCACTACTAGGGATGGTGCTAGGAGGTAACAGCAGTTTACCCACTACTAGGGATGGTGCTGGAAGGTAACAGCAGTTTACCCACTACTAGGGATGGTGCTAGGAGGTAACAGCAGTTTACCCACTACTAGGGATGGTGCTAGGAGGTAACAGCAGTTTACCCACTACTAGGGATGGAGCTAGAAGGTAACAGCAGTTTACCCTCTACTAGGGATGGTGCTAGAAGGTAACAGCAGTTTACCCACTGCTAGGGATGGTGCTAGAAGGTAACAGCAGTTTACCCACTACTAGGGATGGTGCTGGAAGGTAACAGCAGTTTACCCACTACTAGGGATGGTGCTAGAAGGTAACAGCAGTTTACCCACTACTAGGGATGGTGCTGGAAGGTAACAGCAGTTTACCCACTACTAGGGATGGTGCTAGAAGGTAACAGCAGTTTACCCACTACTAGGGATGGTGCTGGAAGGTAACAGCAGTTTACCCACTACTAGGGATGGTGCTAGAAGGTAACAGCAGTTTACCCACTACTAGGGATGGTGCTAGAAGGTAACAGCAGTTTACCCACTACTAGGGATGGTGCTAGAAGGTAACAGCAGTTTACCCACTACTAGGGATGGTGCTAGAAGGTAACAGCAGTTTACCCACTACTAGGGATGGTGCTAGAAGGTAACAGCAGTTTACCCACTACTAGGGATGGTGCTAGAAGGTAACAGCAGTTTACCCACTACTAGGGATGGTGCTAGAAGGTAACAGCAGTTTACCCACTACTAGGGATGGTGCTAGAAGGTAACAGCAGTTTACCCACTACTAGGGATGGTGCTAGAAGGTAACAGCAGTTAACACTACTAGGGATGGTGCTGGAAGGTAACAGCAGTTTACCCACTACTAGGGATGGTGCTAGAAGGTAACAGCAGTTTACCCACTACTAGGGATGGTGCTAGAAGGTAACAGCAGTTTACCCACTACTAGGGATGGTGCTAGAAGGTAACAGCAGTTTACCCACTACTAGGGATGGTGCTAGAAGGTAACAGCAGTTTACCCACTACTAGGGATGGTGCTAGAAGGTAACAGCAGTTTACCCACTACTAGGGATGGTGCTAGAAGGTAACAGCAGTTTACCCACTACTAGGGATGGTGCTAGAAGGTAACAGCAGTTTACCCACTACTAGGGATGGTGCTAGAAGGTAACAGCAGTTTACCCACTACTAGGGATGGTGCTAGAAGGTAACAGCAGTTTACCCACTACTAGGGATGGTGCTAGAAGGTAACAGCAGTTTACCCACTACTAGGGATGGTGCTAGAAGGTAACAGCAGTTTACCCACTACTAGGGATGGTGCTAGAAGGTAACAGCAGTTTACCCACTACTAGGGATGGTGCTGGAAGGTAACAGCAGTTTACCCACTACTAGGGATGGTGCTAGAAGGTAACAGCAGTTTACCCTCTACTAGGGATGGTGCTAGGAGGTAACAGCAGTTTACCCACTACTAGGGATGGAGCTAGAAGGTAACAGCAGTTTACCCTCTACTAGGGATGGTGCTAGAAGGTAACAGCAGTTTACCCACTGCTAGGGATGGTGCTAGAAGGTAACAGCAGTTTACCCACTACTAGGGATGGTGCTAGAAGGTAACAGCAGTTTACCCACTACTAGGGATGGTGCTAGAAGGTAACAGCAGTTTACCCACTACTAGGGATGGTGCTAGAAGGTAACAGCAGTTTACCCACTACTAGGGATGGTGCTAGAAGGTAACAGCAGTTTACCCACTACTAGGGATGGTGCTGGAAGGTAACAGCAGTTTACCCACTACTAGGGATGGTGCTAGAAGGTAACAGCAGTTAACACTACTAGGGATGGTGCTGGAAGGTAACAGCAGTTTACCCACTACTAGGGATGGTGCTAGAAGGTAACAGCAGTTTACCCACTACTAGGGATGGTGCTAGAAGGTAACAGCAGTTTACCCACTACTAGGGATGGTGCTAGAAGGTAACAGCAGTTTACCCACTACTAGGGATGGTGCTAGAAGGTAACAGCAGTTTACCCACTACTAGGGATGGTGCTAGAAGGTAACAGCAGTTTACCCACTACTAGGGATGGTGCTAGAAGGTAACAGCAGTTTACCCACTACTAGGGATGGAGCTAGAAGGTAACAGCAGTTTACCCACTACTACACTACTAGGGATGGTGCTAGAAGGTAACAGCAGTTTACCCACTACTAGGGATGGTGCTAGAAGGTAACAGCAGTTTACCCACTACTACACTACTAGGGATGGTGCTAGAAGGTAACAGCAGTTTACCCACTACTAGGGATGGTGCTAGAAGGTAACAGCAGTTTACCCACTACTAGGGATGGTGCTGGAAGGTAACAGCAGTTTACCCACTACTAGGGATGGTGCTAGAAGGTAACAGCAGTTTACCCACTACTAGGGATGGTGCTAGAAGGTAACAGCAGTTTACCCACTACTAGGGATGGTGCTAGAAGGTAACAGCAGTTTACCCACTACTAGGGATGGTGCTGGAAGGTAACAGCAGTTTACCCACTACTAGGGATGGTGCTAGAAGGTAACAGCAGTTAACACTACTAGGGATGGTGCTAGAAGGTAACAGCAGTTTACCCACTACTAGGGATGGTGCTAGAAGGTAACAGCAGTTTACCCACTACTAGGGATGGTGCTGGAAGGTAACAGCAGTTTACCCACTACTAGGGATGGTGCTAGAAGGTAACAGCAGTTTACCCACTACTAGGGATGGTGCTAGAAGGTAACAGCAGTTTACCCACTACTAGGGATGGTGCTAGAAGGTAACAGCAGTTTACCCACTACTAGGGATGGTGCTAGAAGGTAACAGCAGTTTACCCACTACTAGGGATGGTGCTAGAAGGTAACAGCAGTTTACCCACTACTAGGGATGGTGCTAGAAGGTAACAGCAGTTTACCCACTACTAGGGATGGTGCTAGAAGGTAACAGCAGTTTACCCACTGCTAGGGATGGTGCTAGAAGGTAACAGCAGTTTACCCACTACTAGGGATGGTGCTAGAAGGTAACAGCAGTTTACCCACTACTAGGGATGGTGCTAGAAGGTAACAGCAGTTTACCCACTACTAGGGATGGTGCTAGAAGGTAACAGCAGTTTACCCACTACTAGGGATGGTGCTAGAAGGTAACAGCAGTTTACCCACTACTAGGGATGGTGCTAGAAGGTGACAGCAGTTTACCCACTACTAGGGATGGTGCTAGAAGGTGACAGCAGTTTACCCACTACTAGGGATGGTGCTAGAAGGTGACAGCAGTTTACCCACTACTAGGGATGGTGCTAGAAGGTAACAGCAGTTTACCCACTACTAGGGATGGGAACCGAAATTCGGTACTTTTTTGGTACCGACCGAATTCCCACCAAAGTACCGAGTATCGATTCACATAAAGTCAATCGGTACCACAGTTCGGTACCTGAACGCACCTTCGCCGTGCGTCAGCGAGAGTGCAGTCTGCATGAGCCCCGCACACTCGCGCCCGCCCCCCTCCTCCCTCTCTCCCTCTCTCTCTCTCTCTCTGAAATGAGACGTGGAGAAGTGGTAGCGCCAGCCCGTCGTTTAAAATCACTATGTGAAAAACAGCCGTCCGTCATTTAACGTGAAGAACGGACTTTTGTGACAATCCGTACCGAAGCGGTCCGGTCCCGAGTCCCGAGTCCCGCTTCTCATCACAGCGGCGCCATTCAAGTCCTCGTCACGTAATGAGGATGAAGTCTCCCACTCTCCTCTCGTCAAAACGTGAAGTCCACATGTTGCAGAGTTTGCACTGCAGTTTCAGTTGTTTTTTTTATTTGACAAAGTTTCACACAGAGCTTTCTGATGGCTGCAGGAGTCTCTCCATGTTTCTCCTTTTCCCACAGTAAAAACGGACATTTTTTCAGACAAGACGATAGTCTCATAAACTTCTTTTTTTTTTTTTTCATTGAATGACTATTCCAATATATGAAAATCATTGCCCATCCCTAAAACATAAAATACTCTTAAAGGCTGAGGAGTTGTGATGTTGTTAAGAGGTAAATATTAAAATTTTAGACATTTTTATTTTTATTTTTTTATTTTACTTACCACACACACAAAAAGAACCGAAAACAGGTACCGACTGGTACCGGTATCGGTTCCCAGGTACCGAGTATCGATACCGTATCGATTCAAATGCGAAAGGTACACATCCCTAGCCCGTGCCAATAGAACGGTAGGAGAAACACTGGAGTGTAGAAGTGTCGTAGCGTAGTGTGACGAGGAGCTTCCTCCTCTTACACCTGGTTCCTCAGTGAGAGACCGGCCACTAGGGGGCAGCAGGAGGCCGTTGACTGGAGAGGGTTAACAGACTGAACACACAGGAAGATATCTACTGTTACACACACACACACACACACACACACACACTCTCTCTCTCTAGCTGTGTGATCTCTACGTTGTCCAGGTTCCCAGTGGACACCACAAGAGGACGACGCTGCGTCTGTCTCAGGACGTCAAGGGGAACTCCTTCATCAAAGGTAGTGTGTCTGTGTGTGTCTGTGTGTGTGTGTGTCTGTGTGTGTGTGTCACTGCTGCTCTGTTAAAGGGATAGTTCAACATTTTGCCCAATTGGCTCATTACCATAATCCCTATAGTTAAATACAGAGACTGATGATGAAAAACTGTCCCTGAAGGCAACGTGCATCAGTGGTTTTACATGAATTTCCCTCTAAAACAACTCTGTGTGGTAACGTTGTGTTATTATCTCATAGCGTGGTGAATGTGCAGCTCACAACTTGTCCACCAGAGCGTTGTGGAGTTGTTGGATTGTGTATTTGATGAGTTTGATGAGGGAAACCAAGAAATCCCATAATGAGCCTCTGTAGCGTAGCTCTGAGCAGCTCACGGCTCTGCTCCGCCGTTCTAAAAACAGCTTGCACCGACAATTAAAGGTAACCAACCTACTGTTATGACTATAGGGATTATGGCAATGGGCCAATTTGACTTAATGTTGAACTATCCCTTTAAAGAGGAACTTTCTGCAGGTAAACTGGTTGATTTTCTGGAAGATGATTCTGTCTGAGCCTGTGTGTCTATGTGTGTCTCTTTCTCTGTGTGTGTCTGTGTGTTTCTGTGTGTGTGTGTGTGTCTCTCTGTGTGTGTCTCCTCAGACCTGCGCTGGGTCCCTGTGAGCAGCTCAGATGAAGCGTACCGAGTGATGAAGATCGGGAAGAAGAACCAGAGTTTCTCCTCCACCAGACTGAACCATCTGTCCAGCAGGAGGTCGGTGTCCATCGCTCATCGATACTGAACCTGTCATTAACCTTTATTACCGTTTATCCTGCTTTACACCGGTTTATTCCAGTTTGTTACGATTTATACCGGTTTATTCTTGTTTACTCTCATTTACTCTGTTTTAATTTGGTTTATTCCATTTTGTTTCAGTTTATTCTGGTTTATTATTCTCGTTTATATTGATTTATACTGTTCTGTTGTTGTTTATTCCAGTTTGTTCTGGTTTATTTTTGTTTATTCTACTTTATTCTGGTTTATTGCAATTAAATACCGATTTATTCTTGTTTATTATTCTCGTTTACATTGATTTACACTGTTCTGTTCCGGTTTACTCCGGTTTGTTCCGGTTTATTCCAATTTGTTCTGGTTTATTCCAGTTTATTCCGGTTTATTCTGGTTTATTCCAGTTTATTCCAGTTTATTCTGGTTTATTCCAGTTTGTTCCGGTTTACTCTGGTTTATTCCAGTTTGTTCTGGTTTGTTCCAGTTTGTTCCAGTTTATTCCGGTTTATTCTGGTTTATTCCAGTTTGTTCCGGTTTACTCTGGTTTATTCCAGTTTGTTCCGGTTTACTCTGGTTTATTCCAGTTTGTTCCGGTTTACTCTGGTTTATTCCAGTTTGTTCCAGTTTACTCTGGTTTGTTCCAGTTTACTCCGGTTTATTCCAGTTTGTTCCAGTTTACTCTGGTTTGTTCCAGTTTACTCCGGTTTATTCCAGTTTGTTCCAGTTTATTCTGGTTTATTCCAGTTTGTTCCAGTTTATTCCGGTTTATTCCAGTTTGTTCCAGTTTACTCTGGTTTGTTCCAGTTTACTCCGGTTTATTCCAGTTTGTTCCAGTTTATTCTGGTTTATTCCAGTTTGTTCCAGTTTACTCTGGTTTGTTCCAGTTTACTCCGGTTTATTCCAGTTTGTTCCGGTTTAGTCTGGTTTATTCCAGTTTGTTCCGGTTTACTCTGGTGTATTCCAGTTTGTTCCAGTTTATTCCGGTTTACTCTGGTTTATTCCAGTTTACTCTGGTTTGTTCCAGTTTATTCCGGTTTATTCCAGTTTGTTCCGGTTTACCCCGGTTTATTCCAATTTATTCCAGTTTATTCCAGTTTGTTCCAGTTTCTCCCGGTTATTCCAGTTTGTTCCAGTTTCTCCCGGTTTTCTCCGGTTTATTCCAGTTTCTCCCGGTTTACTCCGGTTTATTCCAGTTTATTCCAGTTTCTCCCGGTTTATTCCAGTTTGTTCCGGTTTGTTCCAGTTTCTCCCGGTTTACTCCGGTTTATTCCGGTTTATTCCAGTTTGTTCCAGTTTCTCCCGGTTTATTCCAGTTTACTCCGGTTTATTCCAGTTTATTCCAGTTTCTCCCGGTTTACCCCGGTCTACTACGGTCTACCCCGGTTTATTCCAGTTTAATCCGGTCTACTCCGGTCTACCCCGGTTAACCCTGACTCTCTGTGTCTCTGCAGCCACAGCATCTTCTCCATCCGGGTCCTGAGAGTCGACGCCGTGGGAGTTCCCAGAGTCCTCGGCATCAGCGAGTGAGTGAGCGCCTCCTCAGCGTCGGGCTCGGTGGGCGGAGCCTCAGCCCAGCGCAACACTCATCATGTTGTTGTTGTTGTTGTTGTGTTGTTCAGGCTGGCGCTGTGCGACCTGGCCGGGTCGGAGCGCTGCTCCCGCACCCAGAACACCGGCGAGCGGCTGAAAGAGGCGGGAAACATCAACAGCTCTCTGCTCACGCTGGGGAAGTGCATCAGCGCCATGAGGCTCAACCAGCACGCCAAGTACGCTGAGGCTGTGTGTGTGTGTCTGTGTGTGTGTGTGTGTGTCTGTGTGTGTGTGTGTGTGTGTGTGTGTGTGTGTGTCTGTGTGTGTCTGTGTGTGTGTGTGTGAAACCGCATACTACATACTCATCGATCAGACAGCATGCAGAGCGTTTACACTGCAGCATAGGCTACTACATGATGACCCATAATGCATTGCGCTCCTACCTGAGCTGAAACCATCAGTCAGAAGCTGATTTCATTTTAGCTCTAAACTCTGTAAATATATCACTTTATCCACATTTCAAACATGTTTAGGTGAGAAAGTAGCCGTTTAGATCAGCAGTGTGTCGTTAATTTGTCTAAATACCAGCTGTTTACTATTTTGTTGGGATGAATTTGGCGCTACTCAAGCTAGCCGTTGTGACCAACGCACTTCCTGTTACTTTCACAAAATATAACACCTGTTGCCCTTCACATACAGAAAACCATGAGGATAGAATTTGTGCTTTTACTTTGAAACAGGAAGCTAACCTACCCTCGATGTAGCTAGCTTGAACCAAAATAAAGCGTCTTAGCTTGAACCCTCAGTTTTGACCGATCTGGTCCCGTTAGCGGCATTTGACCGCTCAAGATGCCTTACCGGAGAGTTTTGTCAGCTGACTCTAACCCTGCAAAAAAAAATTCAGTCAAAAGATTTTTTTTTGCTTTAACCCATGTGATGACCTCGTCCCCTCCTGATGACCTCGTCCCCTCCTGATGACCTCGTCCCTCTGCAGGTTGCAGCACCACGTCCCGTTCAGAGAGTCCAAGCTCACACACTTCCTGCAGTTCTTCTTCTGTGGCGCCGGCCGCGTCTCCATGGTCGTCAACGTCAACCAGAGCACTTCCTGTTCCGACGAGACGCTCAACGTCCTCAAGTTCTCCGCCCTCGCACAGAAGGTCAGCACACACACACACACTCACACTCACACACACACACACACACACAGAAGGTCAGCACACACACACACACACACACACACACACACACACACACACACACACACACACACACACACACACACACACACACACACACACACACAGAAGGTCAGCACGCACACACACACAGTTATTACTAGGAATCATCACAGATGGTACATTATCATGGGACATGCATATTAGGAGGATAAAAACCACAATTGGAAACATTCTGATGATCTCCAAATAGCCCCTAAGTACTTTAATTGCAGTAGAAGACTCTCTGCACTCCTCCCGTTAGCAACGCCAGCCCATAATAGCCCTGCCCAGAGATTTACAACATACAGTGTTGTGAACAGACCCAAAGAAACGGCCTATTTTCACGGCCTAAAAGAGGTTTTACCTGAAAAATAATACACAGTTCCATTGTTCACTATAATATAATTTTTTCCAGAACACAAACACAGTTTTTATTTGGACCTAACCAACTGCTGATCGGTGGGCGCTAACCCTGGGCGGAGGGATACGTGAGGTGGTTAGGTCCAAATAAAAACTGTGTTTTTCCTGCACTTTGAAGGGCTGGTAAAAATTATATTATAGTGAACAATGGAACTGTGTATTTTTTTTCAGGTAAAACCTCTTTTAGGCCGTGAAAATAGGCCGTTTCTTTGGGTCTGTTCACAACACTGTATGTTGTAAATCTCTGGGCAGGGCTATTATGGGCTAGCGTTGCTAACGGGAGGAGTGCAGAGAGTCTTCTACTGCAATTAAAGTACTTAGGGGCTATTTGGAGATCATACAACCACACTTTAAAAAAATGCTACTATCCCTTTAATGGTTTGTATTTGTCATTTATTACGATGAAGAGACCCCAGGAAGAACAGCTGCTACGTGGCTAAAGCTAACAGGGATCTAAATAAATAAATAAACAAAACAAAACACACACTCCAGAGCGCTGACGGCGGCGCCTCGTCCTGCAGGTGGTGCTGGTGAACACGAGGCCGGTTGCCGTGGACGACGCCCCCCAGCGCTCGGCCATGGAGCTGTCCATGATGATCGACGACGCCGACCAGCGCCGCAACGTGACGGGGGGGCGGGGCCGCAAGAGCTCGCTGGTCGCCTGGGAGACCACGCTGGAGGACGTGATGGAGGACGAGGGCGGCGAAGAGTCGGAGGAAGACGAGGAGGAGGAGGAGGAGGAGGAGGAAGAGGAGGAGGAGGAGGAGGAAGAAGGGATGGAGGGAACAGTGCTGGAGGCCGGAGGAGAAGAAGACCAGACCATGGAGGAGGAGGAGGAGGAGGTAACAGTGGGCGTCATGGCAACAACACCAGTACATTTCCATGTTTCTCGATTCTACCGTAAATTGAAGCCACACAAACTAAATGTTAAAAGAAAATAGATTTTGTACATATACAGGCTGCACCTGAATAAAAGCTGCAGGTTTTTCATGTTGTAACATGAGACATTTACACAGAGAGACAGTAGAACTGGGACAGTCCGCTCGCTTTTCCGCTGCTCTTAGCCATGTGCATCTGTTGACAACGAAGCCGGTGAAACATCAATACGGAGCGGTGGAAACGTTACATAACATAACGATGTTACAGCGCGTGTTTGTGTCGTCTTAACCGTCATGAACAAGAGGTTACGGAGCGCGTTTCTGCGGTGCGGAGACGAGAGCTGGGACAGCGGGGCGGCGACACTGATGTTGCCAGGTGAAGACAGAGAGCCTCCGTTGTCATGTAGCGAGTTAAACCATCACAATTACTACAGAGCTGTTTAATTAGCCAAGGGGGAATCCTGCTTAGGGTTTTTTCTAACTGTGCCTGAACGGCACCAACAGACAGTAACATGCTGGTTAGAAAATAAAACACAGCACCAACACTCAAAACCAGTGTCTTCTTCGGTGCATAATCTTTCCCCACGTGTCTGTCTCTGTGCTTCCTGCTAGAGCGCCCCCCGGAGGCCGTTAGCCAGTAAAAGTCTATACATTAGCCGCATCGTTGTACAGGCCGCAGGGTTCAAAGCGTGTGAAAAAAGTAGCGGCTTATAGTCCGGAAATTACGGTATTTATTTTGTCAATGAAAACCCTTTACTCTGATGTATAACGAGGACGTTAATATAAGAAGAACTCACGACAAAACTAAAACTAAACATGGAGACATTAGATGTTTTAAAGGGCTGGTGACAGTATTTTCTCATTTACAGAGTGATGAAAAGAGATATCCACAATCCTCCTCTGGAAAAACTAAAGACTCTAATGTGTCAACAAGATAAAACAAAGCAGCTTTAACCATTGTTCAGATTTCTGTTCTGGAAATATGCAAATTAGCGCATATTTAATTAGATATTGCATGATTGTTTTCACTCTGGTCCAAACGCCTGTGTCTGTGTCTGTGTCTGTGTGTGTGTGTGTGTCTGTGTGTCTCTGTGTGTGTGTGTGTGTGTGTGTGTGTGTGTGTGTGTGTGTGTGTGTGTGTGTATCTCAGCTGGACCGGCCGGCGGTGGCGGCGGCGCTGCGTCTGGTCCTGGAGGCTCAGATCAGAGAGGAAGTCAGCGCTGAGTTCATGGAGCTGTTCAACAAGATGGAGCAGGACTACAGGTAGCGGCTCAGCTGACTGGTCACCTGACCCACTGGTTGCCTAGCGACTGTTGCTGACAGCAGGTGTGTGTGTGTGTCTCTGTGTGTGTGTCAGCGAGCGTCTGGACAAGGAGCGGCAGCTGCTGGAGGAACGAGCTGAGAAGAGAGTGGAGATCCTGAAGAACCTGGTCAGCAGGACGGTCGACCTCAACGCTACCGCCGCTACCGCCCACAGCCAGGTGAGGGGGAGGGGAGGGGCTACAGCTGTAGCTCCGCCCACGGCCAGGTGAGGGGGGGGGGGGGGGGGGGGGGGGGGGGCTAATCTCCATCTGTAGTCCCTACACATAACCTTATTTGGTAGCTACACCGGTCACTACTGCATTTATTTGGTAGCTACACCGGTCACTACTGCATTTATTTGGTAGCTACACCGGTCACTACTTCATTTATTTGGTAGCTACACCGGTCACTACTTCATTTATTTGGTAGCTACACCGGTCACTACTTCATTTATTTGGTAGCTACACCGGTCACTACTGCATTTATTTGGTAGCTACACCGGTCACTACTTGCACTACTTGTTCACTACATGTGGCGGTGAATTATGGGATAGATTCAGTCACTATATAGTGAACATTAATAATCACTAAACATTCAGACACCACTACAACAACTGGTCACTAGACAGAGAGGAGGGGGGGGGGGGTTAGGACACAACCTGTGTTTCTTGCACCGCGGATGAAAGCGGGGGCGACTGGTTTATGCTCATTTTGGTCAATGGGAAAGGGGCCAGATGCAGATTGTTAGCGGGTCGATCCGCTGATTCAAGCCGCTTTGCCACTAAAACGGTGCTGATTGGTCGACAGGAGGAGCAGGCGACGCAGCTGGAGGGAATCATCGGCTCGATGAGCGAAGACCTGGAGAAGATCAGAGCCGACGCTCAGAGCGTCCAGAGCTGCCTGAGTCTACACACACACACTGCAGGTACACACACACTGCAGGTACATACACACACACACTGCAGGTACACACACACACACTGTGCAGAGACCGGCGGTGACCTCTGACCTCTGACCTCTGTCCTCAGAGCTGCAGGCGCTGCGTCTGGAGAAGCAGCAGTCACATGAGCAGCTGCAGGAAGCCAACCAGGTACAGCCTCCCTCTGCTTCTTCTGTTATTCATTTACATCAATCTTTATTTATTTTACAGCAGCAAAGAACAAACACTTTTAAATTAAGCAACATCACATAGAGTTCGGCACGGTGTGATCCGGTCGTAGATAATCACACCAGCTGATATAGTTTATAAACACAGTTAGTCCTTATCAATGATGAGGACTGATTAATCTCGTGGCATGAGATCTCGTCACACCCCTAGTAAAGAGTTATAATAAAACATTTCAAAATGCACGAGCAACTTGGTTAAATAAAAGTCTGTTGGTCCAGTCAGTCTTTGTCATTGTAGTTTTCTTAAAGTCTCGTCTCGTGAGCTGAGTGTATCGTCACACCCCTAATATCTACATACACAGGTTAACATTAGTTGTTTTATTTGAAAGTTTACATTTGTGTTTCTTGTTTTTAGCAACAAGAGAAATGACGTTGATAAGAAAAGATGCGTCATCGTCCTTTAGCCATGTGACTGATCCTTTAGAGCAAAGTTGTTGTTAACCAATGAGAATAGAGCCGCCGTCGCCATCCTGTTGTGATGTCACGTCTCTGTGCTGTGATTGGCCGGCGGCGTGTCGGGGGGGCGTGGCCTCACCGTCTGTCTCTGTGTGTGTGTGTGTGTGTGTGTGTGTGTGTGTGTGTGTGTGTGTGTGTGTGTGTGTGTGTGTGTGTGTGTGTGTGTGTGTGTGTGTGTGTGTGTGTGTGTGTGTGTCGTCCAGGCGATGCAGCAGCAGCTTCTGCAGCTGTCCGAGCTCATGGACATGTGTCGGCAGAAAGACGACGTCATCGCCCGGCTGCAGGTCGCCATGGAGACCAACGTGGACGACGCCACCAGAGACGTAAACGCGACGCACTTCCTGTGGCGCCTTTTCACAATAAGACGACCAGAACAGTAGTAACATGAGCTGCATGAACTAACACGTTCATAGTTCTATCAGCGTTAACGTCTTCTAAGGCCCCGTTCACATGGAGCGCCTGTTACTAAGCAACCAAAATACTGTTTTTATACTTTATTTTGCAGGATAGCCCCTTGAGATGTGCCACCTCATTTTCGAGGGGGTCCATGTTATCAACGGAAATACAGACATACTTAGTACATTATAATATACAAAGAAAGTAAGCAGAACAAACAACAAACAAACAAACAAACAAACAACAAAAAAAGGAGAAACAGACACATGATACAATATAAAGACACAGACAAGAACCTGTCACATTTTTACATTTAGTGGTGACGCTTCCGTCATTTAACCAGGAACTGAGTAAACACAGAGCTGATCAGATTTCAAGCACCGTGAATCAGCAGCTTCACTGCTCCATCTGCCTGTCAGTCTGAACGGAGGACTCACGGCCGTGTGGAGAGGAGGGAGGCAGGCCAGACGTGAACTCACCACCTTGTATGTAATAAAAGTTAAAAATGCGGTTAAATGTGCTGGTATCACTCTGCTGCTACGGCAGCTATGGAGTAGAGACCCGGGCTGGACCGGGGGGGAACCGAGCTGCTGCTCGCCGAGAGGGAGCTGCTGAAAGCAGCGAGCACTGAGAGCCGGTACCGGCCCGGGCTGCTTGTTGCTGCTGGTGAAGCAGGTCCGTGCAGCTGATTCTGATCACATGACACGCGGTGCGCGTGCGGCATTCGAAAAAGTTGAGATATTTTCATCTCGGTGCGCCTCGGACTCGCACGGGAAAAAAGGCGCATCGCACTGCGTGCGCTGCGCGTCGGCGTTGCTTCGGATTTTGCGCGCAGTTACATTGAAAACAATGGAAACGCTCGCGCAAAAGACGCTCCATGTGAATGGGCCCTAAGGCTGCAACAACTAACGATTTCTCTCATTATCGATTATTTAAACGATTAATCGATTCGTTGTTTGGTCAATGTAAGTGTGGCTTTGTCTCTTTTTTCCTTTTTAAAATGCACACTTAATCTGTGGAGCGCGAGCATATAGTTGACACGTGTCGAGGTCAAAACGAAACTCCACAGTTCTTCTTTCTTTCTTTGATTGAAATCTTTCTTTAGGCTCCAACAGAATAAACTCTGTATTAATCCAAAAATAATAATAAAACTAATGTGCTCTCCTCGCCTCCATAGTCTCAACTAAAAAAACTCCAGTATGCACATATCACAGCCAATAAGAAGAGAGCAATTAACCAATGGCCATTCTTAGGGCCTCGATATATAAAACCCGGATCAACACCAATCCAAATGATCCATGATCCCATAAATGGCTCTAACAGTCAATAAAATGTTAAAATCATCAATCAGTGTTTCTCAAACCACCAGACGACATCGTCCTCAAACGTCTTGTTTTGTCCACAAACCAAAGAGAGACTCAGTTTATTGTCATAAAGGAACAAAGAAACCAGAAATATTCACACTGAAGAAGCTGAAATCAGAGAATTTGGACTTTTTTTTCTTAAAAAAACAACTCAAACTGATTATTAGATTATCAGAATAGTTGACGATTAATTTAATAATCGATGAATTGTTGCAGCTTTGAAGTCTTTCCAACCTCATGAATACAACTAATGATGAACCAGATTCTTCATAACCACCGACCTGCGACTGTGAGAGATTTTTGAGACTTTTTGTTGTTGTGTGTGTCAGCGAGCGCTGGTGGAGTCGATCAGAGTGGAGCTGCTGCAGCTGCAACAGAGCTGCTGCTGTCGGAGAGGAGGAGGAGGAGCAGGAGGAGGAGGAGGAGAAGGAGGAGGAGAGCAGCTGGCGGAGGAGGAGGGGAGCAGGAAACGCCATCGCAGCGATGGGGAAGAAGAGGAGAGAGGAGAACCAGCCAAGAAGAGAGGTAGGAGCAGGAGAGAAGGAAGGAGGAGGCGGGAGGAGGAGGGAGGAGGAGGAGGAGAAGGAAGGGGAGGAGGGACAGAGGAGGAGGTTTGCTCTACGTGTTCTGGTGGTTTCTCTGCTCCACTTGGTGTCGTCTCTACTGTTGTGGAGCACTAATACATGTATTGTCCCGAGTCCATGACCAGCAGATAGACACCATCCTTTCTACTGTGCGTGCAGTAACCATGGAGATAGAGCCGTATCGCCATAATTAGCTTAGCTCAAACGCTGGAAGTGTATAGGTAGTGTTAGCCTGCCTCCTACCTAAAGTCGCTAATTAGCTTAGCTCAAACGCTGGAAGTGTATAGGTAGTGTTAGCCTGCCTCCACCTAAAGTCGCTAATTAGCTTAGCTCAAACACTGGAAGTGTATAGGTAGTGTTAGCCTGCCTCCACCTAAAGTCGCTAATTAGCTTAGCTCAAACGCTGGAAGTGTATAGGTAGAGTTAGCCTGCCTCCACCTAAAGTCGCTAATTAGCTTAGCTCAAACGCTGGAAGTGTATAGGTAGAGTTAGCCTGCCTCCACCTAAAGTCGCTAATTAGCTTAGCTCAAACGCTGGAAGTGTATAGGTAGTGTTAGCCTGCCTCCACCTAAAGTCGCTAATTAGCTTAGCTCAAACGCTGGAAGTGTATAGGTAGTGTTAGCCTGCCTCCACCTAAAGTCGCTAATTAGCTTAGCTCAAACGCTGGAAGTGTATAGGTAGTGTTAGCCTGCCTCCACCTAAAGTCGCTAATTAGCTTAGCTCAAACGCTGGAAGTGTATAGGTAGTGTTAGCCTGCCTCCACCTAAAGTCGCTAATTAGCTTAGCTCAAACGCTGGAAGTGTATAGGTAGAGTTAGCCTGCCTCCACCTAAAGTCGCTAATTAGCTTAGCTCAAACGCTGGAAGTGTATAGGTAGTGTTAGCCTGCCTCCACCTAAAGTCGCTAATTAGCTTAGCTCAAACGCTGGAAGTGTATAGGTAGTGTTAGCCTGCCTCCACCTAAAGTCGCTAATTAGCTTAGCTCAAACGCTGGAAGTGTATAGGTAGTGTTAGCCTGCCTCCACCTAAAGTCGCTAATTAGCTTAGCTCAAACGCTGGAAGTGTATAGGTAGTGTTAGCCTGCCTCCACCTAAAGTCGCTAATTAGCTTAGCTCAAACGCTGGAAGTGTATAGGTAGTGTTAGCCTGCCTCCACCTAAAGTCGCTAATTAGCTTAGCTCAAACGCTAGAAGTGTATAGGTAGTGTTAGCCTGCCTCCACCTAAAGTCGCTAATTAGCTTAGCTCAAACGCTGGAAGTGTATAGGTAGTGTTAGCCTGCCTCCACCTAAAGTCGCTAATTAGCTTAGCTCAAACGCTGGAAGTGTATAGGTAGTGTTAGCCTGCCTCCACCTAAAGTCGCTAATTAGCTTAGCTCAAACGCTGGAAGTGTATAGGTAGTGTTAGCCTGCCTCCACCTAAAGTCGCTAATTAGCTTAGCTCAAACACTGGAAGTGTATAGGTAGTGTTAGCCTGCCTCCACCTAAAGTCGCTAATTAGCTTAGCTCAAACGCTAGAAGTGTATAGGTAGTGTTAGCCTGCCTCCACCTAAAGTCACTAATTAGCTTAGCTCAAACACTGGAAGTGTATAGGTAGTGTTAGCCTGCCTCCACCTGAAGTCACTAATTAGCTTAGCTCAAACACTGGAAGTGTATAGGTAGTGTTAGCCTACACTTCCAGTGTTTGAGCTAAGCTAACTACGGCGATACGGCTCTATCTCCATGGTTACTGCACGCACAGTGTAAAGGATGGTGTCTATCTGCTGGTCATGGACTCAGGAGTGAGGCAAGACACGGAAAAAAAAAATGTTGGCGTATCCCTTTAAACTGGACAACTGGACCTTTAACTCTGATTAAGATGAACACATGCAGAAGAAACTGGATTTCCACTCTACTAACCCTTTACATAAACGTTCTGCCTGACTGTGACTTCTCCTCAGTGGTTCTGGAGGAGGAGATCTGGAGGCTGCAGGAGGAGAACGACAAGAAGGAGGAGGTCATCCTGCAGCTGAGAGAGAGGGAGGAGGAGGTGGAGAAGGAGAGGAGGAGGCTGCAGGAGGAGAACGACAAGAAGGAGGAGGTCATCCTGCAGCTGAGAGAGAGGGAGGAGGAGGAGGAGAAGGAGAGGAGGAGGCTGGAGGAGGAGAACGACAAGAAGGAGGAGGTCATCCTGCAGCTGAGAGAGAGGGAGGAGGAGGTGGAGGAGGAGAGGAGGAGGCTGGAGGAGGAGCTGAGGAGACGAGAGGAGGAGCTGGAGGAGGTGAAGAAGGAGCTGGTGCTGCTGGAGCAGAAGGTGCAGCAGCTGACAGGTAGGAGGAGCTTCAGGAGGAGGAGGAAGAGGAGGTGAAGCTACAGCTCTGTAACTCTGTTACCTCCACATATTTAAGCATCATAGATGTTCAATCAAACCCACATAGTTTGAAACAACGTTCACAACTAGGGATGCAAACAATTAATCGACTATCGATTAATTGTCGATAAGAATTTAATCGATTAAATTAAATTACTTGCAATTAATCGTTCCTTTTCAATGGGAGTTTTACTGTGAAATGTAAACAAGCAAAGCCGACATAATGTAGCGGATCTCTGTGTAAACGTGTGCAGCGCAGCGCACTGCAGCACTCAAGGGAGAGAGGGAGAGGAGGTGAAAAGAGACAACAACACCTGTTGTAGCTTTACGGGACTCAGGCTGTACCATCGCTAACACACAGACGACCAGTGAGTAACGAGTCAAAAAGCCGCCGACACGGAGCTGCCTGAGGAGTTGTAATGCAGCCTGACCGCAGCTCAAACCGACCCGGTGCCTCAGCACGGCGACCAAGCTTTGATAAACACACCGGATCCGCGCTGGTTTACAGTATCCTTCCGTAGTTTAGCCGGTCGCTACCGGAGCTTAATTTAAAAAAAAAAGAAAAAGAGAAAAAAAAGCGCTCGTTGCGGTGCCGCGGAGAACAGCGCGTGTGTCCAAGCTGTGTTGGTTTATGTAACTTGAGGGGACAAATGAACCACATGTTTATTGTCATGCATTGCTGACCTGGGCATTGTTTCTCATTAAATTAGAAAACCCTTTCCTATCATTCCCCTTTTCCGTGCATGCATGGTTGAAGGAGACTGGCTCGCATCCACACTCCCACTCCCTCCTGCGCCGACATGTCACCTTAAGTCACATAGACCTGTACGGGTGTGTGGACACAACCACCTATATTGTTGTCAGCGCCTCATCACCGCTGGTGTTTAAAAGGCTCCGTTCTTTCTGCAGTCAGGTTAAAGCGCACATCCGCCGTGTTGGTAAACAAATAGTCCCTCTGTATCAACGGAGGCAACCGTGCTTGAGCAGCTTGGGTTGGAGGTGGTGTGAGTGCGGGCCAGCGAGGGACAGAGGAGGGGGCATTAGAGCTTCAGCGCGGTACAGAACAACTGGCCCTAGTGTGAGTGCGCCCTTATCTGTGGCCGCTGCAGCGCCACACGGGCTTTGCCTTTCAGCAATCAAGCGCTGTTTTTGTCAATGTTAAAAACAATAACAGCAACAGCTGTCGGCAGCTGAGATCGCTGTGCCGTCACCATAGAAACGCAAGACGCATTACGGCTCATTAGCAAAATACCTTTCAATGGAAACACCGCAAATGGCAATTGCACTTTTTCGAAGTTTCAGAAATATCGCTTTTATTTTGCAAAAATCTGTAATGGAAACGCAGCGGTGTCTCTCATCTCATCTCATTATGATAGGACTTCAACCTCAGAGCTCTATGTCCCAATAACGTGCTACTTAAACATTTTCATTGTGCTGTGCTCTTAAAATAAACTAACAAATACTAGTGTAAGTCCATAAGGAATGTTGATCTTAAATTTTCCCCTAAAATTTAGGTTCTCAGGAAAATCGCCGCTTATCAATTAATCGATCATCGATCGATAAGGTCTATCAACTATCGATTAATGAATTACTCGATAATTTGCATCCCTATTCACAACACACAGCCAGTGTCACAACTAAGCATAAAGTCCGCTAGCTTGATGCTAACGTATAATGTAAAACACCATAGACGGGCTAACAGAAATTAGCCATTTCGCGGCAACCGAGCCACAGCAGTAAAGCTGCTACGTCTTCCTCTCAGGGGAGGAAACGAGCCAAGTAACGTATCCACACGCTTCTAGAGGTTTACCGCTGGCTGGTTAACTTCTTCTTTTTAGTGTTAAGTCTCATTGATGAAATTTAACAACTGTGGCAGTGGCGTTATTAGTTTGTTTGAATGTAAAGTGAGCAGAGCTGCCTCTGTATTTCTATGGGAGTCCTATCACCACTCTGTTATATCAATAACTCTGGTCGGCAGTCGGAGGGGCGATGTGTGTGTGTGTGTGTGTGTGTGTGTGGGCCTTTAGTAGTGACGCTTCGACACGCACTCCGCCCCCTGAAGGTCCCCCACACAGTGGAAACACAAAGCTGACCATATCCAACCTGAACCGGACTGACAGTGGAAAACGAGGCTTTCGTGTAACTCTCTGTGTGTGTGTGTGTGTGTGTGTGTGTGTGTGTGTGTGTGTGTGTGTGTGTGTGTGTGTGTGTGTGTGTGTGTGTGTGTCAGAGCTGGATGCGTGTCATCGCTGCGTGTCGGTGATGTCGTCTCTAGAGGCGGAGCAGAAGGAGTCGTCCAGACTGATGAAGGAGAACAAAGCTCTGGTCAACGGCATCTTCCAGCTGCAGAACCAGGTGAAACTTCTCTTCTTCCTCTTCCTCCTCCTCCTCTTCCTCCTCCTCTTCCTCTTCCTCTTCCTCTTCCTCCTCCTCCTCCTCTTCCTCCTCTTCCTCTTCCTCTTCCTCTTTCCTCCTCTTCCTCTTCCTCTTCCTCCTCTTCTCCTCCTCCTCTTCCTCTTCCTCCTCTTCCTCTTCTCCTCCTTCCTCCTTCCTCCTCTTCCTCTTCCTCCTTCCTCTTCCTCCTCTTCCTCCTCTTCCTCCTCCTCCTCTTCCTCCTTCCTCTTCCTCCTCTTCCTCTTCCTCCTTCCTCTTCCTCCTCTTCCTCTTCTTCCTCCTCTTCCTCTTCTCCTTCCTCCTCCTCTTCCTCCTCTTCCTCTTCTCCTTCCTCCTCCTCTTCCTCTTCCTCCTTCCTCTTCCTCTTCTCCTTCCTCCTCCTCTTCCTCCTCTTCCTCCTTCCTCTTCCTCCTCTTCCTCTTCTTCCTCCTCTTCCTCTTCTCCTTCCTCCTCCTCTTCCTCTTCTTCCTCCTCTTCCTCTTCTCCTTCCTCCTCCTCTTCCTCTTCTTCCTCCTCTTCCTCCTCTTCCTCCTCTTCCTCTTCTCCTTCCTCCTCCTCTTCCTCCTCTTCCTCCTTCCTCTTCCTCCTCTTCCTCTCCTCCTCCTCCTCCTCTTCCTCTTCCTCCTCTTCCTCTTCTCCTTCCTCCTCCTCCTCCTCTTCCTCCTCCTCTTCTGGTGGTTCTGAAGGACTCGTCCAGATGTTGAGACTCGTCCAGATGTTGAGACTCGGTCCGGACGTAGAGGCTTTTATAAGTTATAAGGAAGCTATTCCTCATTTCTCATAAAGTGTGAGGTATGAATTATGGATGAATTTTGCCAGAGCAACCCTTATTCATCGTCTGATTTTCTTATTTAACAATGTTTGCTGACTGAATCAGTCTTCAAACTTGTCTCTGTATGATATGTTAGTACCTTAGTGATCTGGTCTCTACACCATGATTGATTGTAAATGTAACAGTTGTAAGGGGGCAGGTTTGGCTTCTTACCGATCCGTTTCCTATGTCTGTGTGTCTGTCATTCATACAAAATAAAAACAATCAATCAAAAGGTGACCGGTGTCCAGACGGAGCTCAGAGAGAAGACCGACCGCTGCCTCGACCTATCAGAGCAGCTCTCCACCACAGAGTCCCGCCTCCAGCAGCTGCAGAGCCAATCAGAGGAGAGGAGCCGCACCATCGGCCAACTGACGGAGGAGGTGAGACACAACACAACATGAACCTTTATGTTTTCTGTTTCTCCTGTTCTCTAATGGGAGCAGACGGGTCTTAGGCTGTCAGGGCCGTTTACATCCCATAAACCAGATGTCTTCAATCACACCGAGGGGATTGTTCACTTCAAGAAAGACGACGTGTTAGTAAACGGAGCTGGAACACAAAGTCTCACTGAGAGTCAAGTTGAGGCTGTTTACAGGCAGAATAAACTTTAAAGCTGCTACGAAGACGTTGAACCTCTTGAGTTTATTTTCCTGCTGATGAAACAACGAGCAGCGTCAGAGCCGTAAAACACAGCTTCATGTTTCCAAACATGTCGTCGTTCGTGAAGAGGTGACTGTGCAGAGAGCCGGACAGACTGAACGCACGCTGGCAAACAGGGGGAATGTCTGTTTTTTACCACCTGAACCTTATTTCTATCATAAACTCCGATCATTTCCTCCCCCAGATAACTTTGGTGTCATTAAAGTGGTTGTGATGAAATGAGCTCCAGCCGAGAGGCGCGTATATCCGTATAATGGAGTCTACAGGGCAGCAGAATGCAGCCTCTAAATAACACATTATCTGCAGAGAAACTCCTTCCTTTCACCAAGATTTAGTTCTGATAGGCTAGTGCTATTCCCCTCTGAGTCCGGGGGTTAGCTGTTATCAACATCCGGGGTCTGTAGGTTGATCTACTGACCTCTGACCTGGATGATGTCATCTCTGAGCGCCGCGCGGCTCATTCTGATAATAATCGTTCTGCTTCGGCATTCGGGTCCATTTTTATCTCAACTAGCCGGAGCTTTAGTGAGATGACATCATCCATCTGATTGATCACTGATTGGTTGTCCATAGGAGGGAACCAGAGCCGTTGATTGGTTGGTTTTCGTGTTGTTTTTCCCAGAAGGAGGAGGGGCGGAGCGTCTTCCACGCCGCCATGGCGCAGCTGCAGGCGGAGAGCGAAGCGGCGCTGCAGAGATCAGAGGAGCAGTCGCAGCAGATCAAAGAGCTGCAGAGAGAAGTGACGGACAGGTCTGATCACCTTTACTTTACTTTACTTTACTTTATTAGTTTATCTGGGTGGGACAGCGACATCAATGAACATATAAAAACATGTAAATGAGCCGGATTATAGCAGCAGCTGCTCATTTCCATCCGAAGTCCCAAAACATAAAAACAGTACAGTGACAGAGAAACATAGTAATATAAACGACACAACAATGCAGACAACAAGGACACAACAAAATGAAAATGAAATGAAGTGGAAAGGTGCAAAGGTCCTGGGTCAAAGTGACCAGTGCTGGAGTGCAGCAGTGCATCATGGTACCAAGTTGTATTGCACGGTGCCCTAAAGTGCACATCAGTTTAAAGTGCCAGGTGTATTGCATCAGATTAAAGTACAACATGGTGTATTATCCACATATTAGAACAACTATTTATATTCTATCTATAGTCACGTTTTTGTTGCCGATCTCATTCAAACACTGCAGCTATTACATGACTGCAGCCTGACTCACACAATTGCACACAAACCATAAACATTCACACATAGTATCTACCAATCGATACTCTGACCAATCACCACGCAGCAGCAGCAGCTGCAGCCGCTCACTTCCTGTCCCTCTGCAGCCACAACAGGTGTGAGCAGCTGGCACAGGAGGCGGCCAATCAGAGGGCAGAGTTCTCCCAGGAGGCGGCCAATCAGAGGGCAGAGTTCTCCCAGGAGGCGGCCAATCAGAGGGCAGAGCTGGAGTCGGCGGGCGGAGCCACGAGGAGGAGACTGGAGGAGATGGAGAGAACGGAGGAGGAGAGGAGGAGAGAGGAGGAGAGAGAGAAGCAAGGTGAGGAGGAGGAACTCGTCTTCTGTGGTGCTGCGACACCAGGGAAACAGGAAGTCATGTGGTCTGTGTGTGTGTGTCAGAGCTGCAGCGAGTCCTGACGGAGAAGGAGGCGCTGGTGACGGAGACGCACGGACAGATGGAGGAGCTGAGGAGAGGTGAGGAGGAGGAGGAGGAGGAGGAGGAGGAGCTGCAACAATTAATCAATTAAATGAACAATAATCGAAGGGATAGTTCAAGATTTTGTCAAATTGGTCCATCACCATAATCCCTATAGTCATAGCAGTAGGTTCGTTACCTTTAATTGTTGGTGCAAGCTGTTTTTAGAACGGCGGAGCAGAGCCGTGAGCTGCTCAGAGCTACGCTACGGAGGCTCATTATGGGATTTCTTGGTTTCCCTCATCAAACTCATCAAATACACAATCCAACAACTCCACAACGCTCTGGTGGACAAGTTGTGAGCTGCACATTCACCACGCTATGAGATAATAACACAACGTTACCACACAGAGTTGTTTTAGAGGGAAATTCATGTAAAACCACTGATGCACGTTGCCTTCAGGGACAGTTTTTCATCAACAGTCTCTGTATTTCCCTCTAAAACAACTCTGTGTGGTAACGTTGTGTTATTATCTCATAGCGTGGTGAATGTGCAGCTCACAACTTGTGTTAATCGATTAATCGTTGAAATAATCGACAGACGAATGAATAATGAGAATAATCGTTGGTTGCAGCTGCAGTGACGATGATGTCGTGTGTTGTCTCGTTCCCGTGTCAGAGCTGGAGCGTCTGAAGGAGGCGCTGCAGAGCAGACAGGAGGAGGAGGAGGAGGAGGAGAAGGAGAAGGAGAACAGACCGGAGGAGCAGAAGGAGTCGGTGGTGGAGGAGCTGAAGCAGGAGATGCAGAGGCTGCAGGAGAGGAAGGGGAGGCGACCCCGGGGGGAGGAAGAGAAGAGGGAGAAGAGGGGGGAGGAGGAGGAGGAGGGAGAGGAGGGGGGGAGCAGGGAGTTTGAGGCGGTGAAGAGAGAGATGGAGAAAATCCAGAGGCTGAAGGAGGAGAGAGAGAAGGAGGCGTCTCCTCTGAGGAGCAACATGGCCGACAGGAAGAAGACGCCCAAGACGACGGGGAGGAAGAGGAAGAGCTGTGACGTACAGGTCAGTGTGTGTGTGTGTGTGTGTGTGTGTGTGTGTGTGTGTGTGTGTGTGTGTGTGTGTGTGTGTGTGTGTGTGTGTGTGTGTGTGTGTGTGTGTGTGTGTGTGTGTGTGTGTGTGTGTGTGTGTGTGTCAACGACGCAAACCAACGTTGTGCGTCGCGGCGTTGTTTACAAGAGTCACAACTCCTCATCTTGTATCTAACAGGGTTTTATACATCTAGTATAAACCACCACTCCTTAAAGGAATAGCTCACCAAAAAATGAAATCCAGTCATTAGTGCCTCCCCCTCATGCTGATGAGTAGTTCTTTATTCCTCAAAGTGCAGTGTGTAGTTTTATGGACGTTTTTGTGTCGGGCCCTGCAGTATTACTCTCATATAAAGTTGTGGTTGGACTACGAACCGACCTCCCGGGTCTCCAGATGACCTTTGAGGAATAAAAAACTACTCCAGCATGAGGGGGAGGCACTAATGACTGAATTTCATTTTTTGGTGAACTATTCCTTTAAGTCAAGATTCAAGAAGTTTATTTTGCCATTTTGTGCACAGACAAGCTGGGTACGACAGGAGTCAGACTAAGTTAAAAAGAGTTATAAAAGTTCAAAAGGAAATAAGTCAAAAACAAAAGAAAGAAAGAAGGAAAACATCATTAAATAACATTGAAGAATAAAACACAGATAAAGCTGCACAGACATGTAAATCTGTATGTTAGGGTCCCTTTAAAGGGCCAGAGTGTAAGATTTATCTTTATTAAATGTTTCCTATGAGTCTGACTGTTGTAGAAACGTGTTCAGTGTGCGATGCTGCCGTTGAGCCTGAGATCAGATGTTGATGTTGGTTTCTGTTAATAATCTGCTCTCTCCACGCTGCTCTGTTGACACCATCTTGACTCTGATCGACAGCCCTCGTGTTTGGTAGTGTTTAGCTCGTTTATAAACGCGGCGTACACATAGTCAGGCCTGAAAGGGGCGTACGTGACTGTCCACTCAGAGGTCGTGATCTACAGTATATAAACAAACCTGACGGGAGAATGTGAACAAACTGAACCATGCGTACCACACAGAGAGAAGAACAATTCTGTTCTGTTTTGTGTTTTTAAATGACCATCTAAGGTTAAAACAGCGTTGGCGTGAAGCCGATTCAGCTGCGACGCTGTAGGGATGTTTACTGATACGGTGTTCGTACGCTGGGTTTTATAAATGTGAATATGTTTAGTAAAGATCCTACGCACACACACACGACTGTCTGGCTTCGCTGCCTGAAGCTGCTGCTGTAACTGTGTGTGTGTCTGACAGGACCTGGTGTTCAGTGAGAACAAGAGGAACAAACTGAGAGGAAACACGCGCACCAACAAACAGGTGAGTCAGGTTGATGATGAAGATGATGATGAAGATGATCCCAGTTTTATTTGATTCGTTGTTAATTATTTTATCTACATTTTACAAACACAAGTCTAAATTCTCCAGTAAGAAACCAAACTGTCTGCGAATGTTAAACCGCATTTCTCCTTATATAAGGGTCCTATGTTCCCTAAATAACCCTAACCCTGAATAAACTATGTTCCCCACTTTCCCCTTAAAAGGGTCCTATGTTCCCAGCTTTCCCCTTAACTCATTGAGTGCCACGCTCCTTTCCAAAGTTTTAGTCAAGTGTACCGGCAATTTAGACCATTTTTGACTTTTTATGTAGAGCCACAGTGTATTCTATATTATTGCCACCAACACATACTGTGGCTCAATTGAAAGGTTTAACTTTATGCTTCAAATAGCCACAAACCGTTTGTTTCTACGTGCCTCTGTTCCTGAGAAAAGTCAAGCTAAACATGGCTGGGTTTCACCAAAATCCCTCCTTTTTTTCTAGAAAAGGAGATAGAGCGTCTTTTATGAAAGGTGCTCTGTTTGTGTCTGTCGCTCTTCTGACACTCGCATTTCTGGATCAAAGGGCTCGTATAAGATAAATATATACAACAATTGTTGTTCTATTCACAAAACCACCAGCGGGGGCGGGGGGGGCGCCACTAAACAACAATAACACAGACGCACCGTGCCGTGTCACAGCCTCTAGCTGCGGAGCGTGAGGGTCAGTCGGCCACCGCGGCTCGGGAAGACCGGTCCCGCCGGTGGTCGCGGTCCTTCTGTGGTACGGGTCGGTGTCGGCGGTCTGCTTTGGCCCAGAGACCATCAGATTTTACCGCGGGAGGACTTTGGGGAGGACACGGTGTTGCTCCAGATGAAGACCGGGCGGGACTGTCGGCTGAGAGCTTCCTGTTTCTGCTCCGAGCAGCTGGAGCAGCTGGAGCAGCAGCGCGGGTGAGAGCAGAGCAGCTGCTGCATCTGCATGCAGAACTCGTTTGCAGAAGCTGAGTTATGATAAAAACTTCCAGATCATGAGCTGTCATGTGACTTTGATCGTCATCTATTTCAGTTCTCCTCGTCGTAGAGTCCCCAAATTTACATATAATGTGTATTAAAGTGTCTTATTTTCATAATTTAAAAAAAAGCAAAAAACGAAAAATCTCGTTTTTGGCACTCAACGCATGGGAACGAAAAACGAGAAATTACGTGGTTGGCACTCAATGAGTTAAAAGGGTCCTATGTTCCCCACTTTCCCCTTAAAAGGGTCCTATGTTCCCAGCTTTCCCCTTAAAAGGGTCCTATGTTCCCAGCTTTTCCCTTAAAAGGGTCCTATGTTCCCCACTTTCCCCTTAAAAGGGTCCTATGTTCCCAGCTTTGCCCAAAAAGGGTCCTATGTTCCCCGCTTTCCCCAAAAAGGGTCCTATATTCCCCGCTTTCCCCAAAAAGGGTCCTATGTTCCCCGCTTTCCCCAAAAAGGGCCCTATGTTCCCCGCTTTCCCCAAAAAAGGGCCCTATGTTCCCCGCTTTCCCCAAAAAGGGCCCTATGTTCCCCACTTTCCCCAAAAAGGGCCCTATGTTCCCAGCTTTCCCCAAAAGGGGTCCTATGTTCCCCGCTTTCCCCTTAAAAGGGTCCTATGTTCCCCGCTTTCCCCTTAAAAGGGTCCTATGTTCCCAGCTTTCCCCTTAAAAGGGTCCTATGTTCCCAGCTTTCCCCAAAAAAGGTCCTATGTTCCCAGCTTTCCCCTTAAAAGGGTTCTTTGTTCCCAGCTTTCCCCTTAAAAGGGTCCTATGTTCCCCGCTTTCCCCAAAAAGGGTCCTATGTTCCCCGCTTTCCCCAAAAAGGGTCCTATGTTCCCCACTTTCCCCTTAAAAGGGTCCTATGTTCCCCACTTTCCCCTTAAAAGGGTCCTATGTTCCCAGCTTTGCCCAAAAAGGGTCCTATGTTCCCAGCTTTCCCCAAAAAAGGGCCCTATGTTCCCCACTTTCCCCTTAAAAGGGTCCTATGTTCCCCGCTTTCCCCAAAAAGGGTCCTATGTTCCCCGCTTTCCCCAAAAAAGGGCCCTATGTTCCCCGCTTTCCCCAAAAAGGGCCCTATGTTCCCCACTTTCCCCAAAGGGGGCGGCAGTGGCTCAGGCGGTAGAGCGGGTCGTCCAATAATCAGAGGGTTGGCGGTTCGAATCCCGCTCTCTCTGTCGTAGTGTCCTTGGGCAAGACACCTAACCCCACTTGCCTCGTGTGCATGCGTATGAATGATCATGGTGGTGGTCGGAGGGGCCGTTTGGCGCGAAATGGCAGCCACGCTTCCGTCAGTCTGCCCCAGGGCAGCTGTGGCTACACACGTAGTTTGTGTATGAATGAATAATGGTTTCTGTACGCGCTTTGGGTATCGGGTAACGGTAGAAAAGCGCTATATAAATGTAATCCATTATTATTATTATTATTATAAAAAGGGCCCTATGTTCCCAGCTTTCCCCAAAAAAGGTCCTATGTTCCCAGCTTTCCCCTTAAAAGGGTTCTTTGTTCCCAGCTTTCCCCTTAAAAGGGTCCTATGTTCCCCGCTTTCCCCAAAAAGGGTCCTATGTTCCCCACTTTCCCCTTAAAAGGGTCCTATGTTCCCCACTTTCCCCTTAAAAGGGTCCTATGTTCCCAGCTTTGCCCAAAAAGGGTCCTATGTTCCCAGCTTTCCCCAAAAAGGGTCCTATGTTCCCCACTTTCCCCTTAAAAGGGTCCTATGTTCCCAGCTTTGCCCAAAAAGGGTCCTATGTTCCCAGCTTTCCCCAAAAAGGGTCCTATGTTCCCCACTTTCCCCAAAAAGGGTCCTATGTTCCCCACTTTCCCCAAAAAGGGTCCTATGTTCCCCACTTTCCCCTTAAAAGGGTCCTATGTTCCCCACTTTCCCTGATGAGGTTGAAGAAGATGATGGAGATGATGATGAGGATGTGACCTGATGATGAAGGTGTGTTTGTTTGTTGTTCTGTGGTGCAGGAGAAGAGAGACGGAGCTCTGCAGAAGATCGGGGAGCTGCTGCACAGCTCTCCCTCCATCCTGGGCTCTAAAGGTCAGTGTGTGTGTGTGTGTAACGGTGTGTGTGTGTAACGGTGTGTGTGTGTAACGGTGTGTGTGTGTAACGGTGTGTGTGTGTGTGTGTAACGGTGTGTGTGTGCAGCCTTTGTGCGTGTTCTTCAGGCCGTAGCTGAACCACCATATGAGACGTGTTACCAGAGTTTCCACAGTCTGACTTTTCTCCTCCACTTCCCGATGTCGACCATCGGGTCAGTCTGTCGCGCCTCTAACGGCCGCGTGACATCGTGGAAATGTGACCGACAGCCCATAATAATAATAATAGATCTGATTATTTAGCTCAAAAGAGGAATGGATAAAAAACTTTGTTTGTTCGCTCTGTCACGTGTCAGAAACTAGAGCGGTGTGGCTGCTGTGATGTCACTATGACATCATCAGGTTCAGACCTGCTCCTAACCCCCCCCCCCCCCCCCCAACAGCTAAAACCATCATCGGTCTGGTGAGTGGACACTCGGTGGAGAAGGAGACGGTTACCACGGCAACCAAACCGCGGCGAGGACGCAGGAAACTTTTCAAGACGAACACCTCGACGCCCCTGCTCGACTCCCCCCTCACGGTGAGAGGGCCCGTCGCCGCTAGCAACAACACACCTGAAGGGTTTTCTCCTTAGAGGTCAAGGCAGTTCAACTGTGTGTGTGTGTGTGTGTTCGTCCAGGTGGGCGGAGCCGATGCCGTAGAGAAGGAGAGCGACCACGCCACCATCAGGAGGCAGCTACGCTCTAAAACCTGCAGGAAGTGACATCATCACTGCGACGTCACTACGCTGTGGAAACGTTTGTTTTTAAAACTGTACAGTTTGATTTTTACTTTTATTTCTGTTGCTGATGAAACTTTGATAGAAAATAAAATCTGTTCCAAGCTGCTGCTCTGCTTCACTTCACTGCTGCGCACGCACACACACACACACACACACACACACACACACACACACACACACACACACACACACACACACACACACACGCACACACACTGACAAAAACATACCAACAGAGGTCCTGTCGCTGCCCAACCAAAGCACGGAGGACATTTCTTTTTCGGCAGGAGCGCAGGCAGCTCGCGCCTGGCTGAAATTTCGAAGGGGGGCGGGGTCTGGCGACTGGTCTATGTGCCGTGGGCGATTGTGTTGGGCAGGAAGTCAAACACAGAAACATGAGAGAATCCGGTCAATTTTCAAAATAAAACACGTTCGGAATGACGGCCCTTTGGGGATTTTCGGAATGGTCATCCCTCGGAATGGAGGTCATTTATTCTGGATGTGATCAGGAAGTGACCAGAAACACAGTTGTTTACTCAGGATTCAGCTTTATTGGTTCAGTCCAACAGGTGACAGCATCTGAACAACAGAACAACACAGTGATGACATGGACCAGGACGTTTCCTGAGTGGTTCATTGACTTGACGTCAACCCTAACCCTAACACATCAAAGCAACAAAATGATTTCCTAGATCTAAAGAACTGATCCTCTAAGACGTAACCATGGTGACTGTGATGTCACAGGAAGTCAAAGAGCTGCCTAATCACCAATAATTTCATTGATAGAAGTTTTAATTGTCACACACATGCAGAAAAGCTCCTCCTACACCTGCTGACCCCACCCACCTCCACAGGAAGAAATTAATAAGTCACACAGCAAACAGAGTGGGCGGAGCTACTATCATTAATCAATCATTAATCAATCAATCAATCAATCAATCAATCATCATTAATCAAACTGCTCAACATTACAACACAGAAAACCCAGAGTAAATTATAGCTGCTGCACAGCGATGGTTCAGGTTCGGGCTGTTTTTAGCAAATGTAGTCAATTCTGAGCAACAAACGTGAATAGGAAGAGAGTCATTTCAAGGTTGAACTACAACCTCTGACACCAAAGTTTATTTTTCTAACACAACAAAGCAACAAAATGATTTTCTAGATCTGAAGAACTGATCCTCTAAGACGTAACCATGGTGACTGTGATGTCACAGGAAGTCAAAGAGCTGCCTAATCACCAATAATTTCATTGATAGAAGTTTTAATTGTCACACACATGCAGAAAAGCTCCTCCTACACCTGCTGACCCCACCCACCTCCACAGGAAGAAATTAATAAGTCACACAGCAAACAGAGTGGGCGGAGCTACTATCATTAATCAATCATTAATCAATCAATCAATCATCATTAATCAAACTGATCAACATTACATCACAGAAAACCCAGAGTAAATAAGGTGGAGGTGTAGGAGGTGGAGCAGCTCCTTCACAGGTCTGCGAAGGCGAACAGCGCGAAGGGGTATGGCGTGTAGAGGCCGGTCAACAGCGGCTCGGTGAACCGGGCGTTGAAGGTGTACATGTGGCTCACTGTGCTGTGAGACACGTTGTAGAAGCTCAGGGAACCAGCCGGCCAATCCAGGAACACTCCCATCCGGAAGTTGCTGACGCGGAACGGTTCACCTCTCCACACCATTCCGTTGTGATACGCAGCGAACCCCATTTCCCGGCCCACGAACCAGGACAGGTTGTTGCTCCCGATCCCGGTGTCGGAGCCTATTCCTTTACGTCCGATTCCCTTATACGTCACACCGACGCCGATTGGAGAGTCGGTCGCAACCCACTCCACCTCCCAGTAGTGGCGCCCGGTCAGCCCCTCCTTGCAGAGCACCTGAGGACGGGGATCGAACCTCTGCGGGAGGTTGGGGTACGACTGCCAGTCTGCAAAGCTCGCCTTCTTGTTGTCCTCGGACACAGCGATGTGGTAGAAGGCCGTGTCCCGGTCCAGGTTCAGATCACAGGCATCTGTTTTTGAGTGAACACAGAGAGTCAACAGACTGAACTGATCACACGTTAAAGCAGCCGGGTCAAACATTGTTTTCTGGTTGCCAAAAATTATTCTATGCAAATATAGCCTGCCTAAACACAAACAAATAACCTTAATGAATTGAAAGCGGTGTCTCGAGACATTAAAGACTTATTACTCCTTTTAAAAGAAGTGTAAACAATTTACTGTTCTTAAAGAAGAAGTAAGCGATAGGGCTGTCACTTTTTATTCGACATTCGAATATTCGTTCGAATGTGGGGGGAAAAGTTAGTATTCGAGCAGTAATGACCTGCTCGATATGCAGGCTGCAGCAAAGATACTCTATTTACCGTCTTTGGCTGCAGTGCCCAGTGCCTGCATAGCGCCGCGGAACGTCCACCGGACGCGGAAGGGCCGCGAACAGCCGAGAAGCGGAGCCAGTTTACTTTCTGTGCCCATATTAACCGCTGGTGTGGTGTCGCGGCGTGCACCTCCGCGGCCGGCTCGCGCCGTGCAGCGTCTGGTCTATTTTGTGTGAGAGCCGCGAGCAATCGCGTCAAACTGGGCAGGAAGTCAAACATGAAACAACGAGAGTATCCGGTCAATTTTCAAAATAAAACACCGCGACTGTGTGTGCGGCGACGGCGGCGCGGGGGGGGGGGGATTTGTTCGAATATATCCGAACGAATTACGGGTCATTCAATATTCGTTCGAACCTCATTTTTCTAAAAACTGACAGCCCTAGTAAGCGATCCGGTCGTTTTGGCTAATGCTGCGTTCCAGGCCGGCTTTTGAAACTGTAAGTTACAGCTTCAAGTCACGACTTACGACTTTGTAGCGTTCCAGGCAACCCACTCGTGTTTTTCCGACTTGTTGCCTGTGAAAGTCACTATAACGGCCACTCGTAACTTCTGACCCGTGAACTCGTACCAGATCGAACTGGTACCACTTCACAGGTCGGAAAAACACGAGTTACGAGTTGCCTTGAACGCACCATAACGTCTTGTCAGCGGATGGAGTTAGCAGCCCCCGCCCTCGTCATGGATCTATTGGTCCTCGTCCCTACGTCACCACATTCAGGCGCATCCCTTGGCTGCACACACAGAGAGGACCGCCCCTTTATGCCGTTCTCTCTCCTCATTGGATAAAGGTTGTAGGATACAAGGAAAGTTTTCTCCTGGGCTCAGAGCAGAGCAGAGTGACTGACAGACCCGTGTTTCAGTCCAAACACTCTATAGAAGTGATTGCTGTCGGAAGATACAACTATTTAAGACTTATATTAACACAAAAATATCACTTACTTCTGCTTTAATTACCTTACGTTGCATTATTATTAGTTACTTCATTCCCTCAAAAAGAAAAAGAAAAAAGGACGGTGGAGCGAGCCAACACTGTGTGGTCCAGGCAGGTGCTAAAGTGTGGGAGGAGTGGAGAGACGGTTTTTGCAACTTTGGGCTGATCAGGAAGGGCGGAGTACCAACATACCCGGGGGTCTTGGTTTCCTGGTACCTGTGCAGGCCAGGACCGCGGAGGTCAGCGAGACCGAAAACAATTCTACCCCGGCCGTCTTTAATGTCTTGAGAAACACGTATCGTTCGACTGCCACCTGACGCCACGGAGTGAAGCCTGTCTTTCCCCAGAAGGAGATTCAGTAGTTGTTATATCTGATGAGGTTTAGGTTGAATGGAGACCCACTATTAATAAAGGCAGTTCCCAAATAAACGCAGGTTCCTAATAAACGCCTGTTGATTTAAGCGATTTAAGCAAATAAACGCCCGGGCCTTTATTTGGTGTTTTACGGTAGTACGGATTCAAATTGTACCTAGTGCTGTGTAGGAAGAGTGTGGACCACAGCCTGTAGTGAGACATTTCATCTATATAGGATCTTTTACAAATCAGAAGCAGAAGCTGTGACTTACACCAGATTAAGTCCCATCTGTCTGTGACCTTGGTCACGTCCTGGATCACCGGCGTGGAGAAGTCCTCGGTGACCAGAGCTCCTTTCTTGTAGTGGTAGATTGTGGCTCCTTCGTATTTCTCATTTGGAAGAACAGCCATGAGGAACTTGAACTTGCCGCTCTTCTTCAGGGCTTTGGCCACGCCGTGGAAGTACGTGGCTTTCTCTCTCATTTTGGCAATCGCCTCCGGTTTGAAGAACCACTGGTCTCGTGCTGGTGGAGTGAAACTCTTACCATGCAGAGGGTCATGCTGCAGCTGGTCGGACATCTGGTCCAGGAAGGGGTCGGTGGAGTCCACAGAGGTGAAGACAAAGCAGAGCACATGCTCCATACTCCGGTCCAACAAAACTCTGTCCAGGTCTGACTTGCTCTGGGCGATCTCCACTTCCTGTGGCTCCACACAAGACTGGATGACGTTGATTTTTCTCTCTTCGTTCTCCAGCCACTTGCTCAGGTTCTCATGACTGAACATAGACGTCTCCTTGGCATCAAAGATCTTCTCCAACGAGCTGTTGTCTTCTGTTCCTGCTCGGATGGAAGGAAACTTCTCCCTCATGGTTTTCTGGAGCGATGCGGTGTAGACTTGACACAGGTCATTGAAGAGTTTCGACTGTTTAGAAATCTGGGGAATCATCTTGACCACCTTCTCCTCCAGGGAATCGCTGCACCTCACCTCTATCTCCCTCATTCCTTCCAGAGTGTTTTCCACTTTACTCAGAAGACCTGGAAAGATCTCACCCTTCAGATCGAGAGCGGACGGTTGCAGTTTCTTCAGCGGTGTCAGCCAGACCTTGACAGGAGCAACCTTCGGGTTTTTTCGGAGCAGCTGTGGAAGCTGTTGGTAAGTCTTCACAGCCTCTTCAAAGGATGCAGGGTTGCTGTCAAGGATGAGGTCTCCATAGAAATTGCAGGAGAATTTGTCAATCAGAGCTTTTTCTTCACTGTTGAGCTTGACGCTGGCGCTGCCTCCAATGTCTAGTAAGGGGATCTTCTTCACCATCACCTCCATTTTGCCCTGAACTCTCTGCACGCTGCTGGTGTCCATCTTCTCGCTGTCGAACACAAAGAAGGCGTTGGCTCCGTAGAGGATCCCAGTGACCACGTGTGTCGCAGTGCAGTTGTGTTGAGCCTCCTTGTCATGGAGTTTACCGGCGTCCAGGTGAGCGACATTCAGCTTCTCAAAGACGGTGGTGGCTTTGTACTGGAAGGTCACCCTGCTCTGTTTGTTGGACTTCTTCCTGTCCTTCAGGTAACTGGCAGATCCTCCCACTTCGACCAGTCCGCCCAGGAAGCTGGCCTTTAGAGAGGCTTCGATGTCCAGCAGGGACGACTTGGATTCAAATGAGTCTGACGTAGTGATCTCAGACGTGCTGCTCTCCTTTGAGGAACTCAAGGTTTTCTCCGTAATAGTGTTTTTATCCCATACTGTGAAAACTAAAGACGAAACAAAACATCAGTCAGTTTCATAAAATGTGTCATATGATGTAACATTTCATATGTTTGTGCAGGGAGGTGGGGGCTCGCCACCACCAGTTTCACAGAGAGATCGCTTGATCCCCTCTCATGTTGTGATGAGATGTTGTCAGATCATCAGACTATTCCCTCGTGTCCCCTATGGAACAATCCCTTATTATCAACAGGTGGGAATCCATTATCTGACACAGCATGGCAGAGTCTGAATATACATAGGCTTAGCCAAGTGCTGAGGGATGGTTCAATGCTTCCACTAACTACGCTTAAGGTGAATTTTGGACTGAGAGGCAGCGCTTTCTTAACATATCTACAACTTATAAAGACAATTTAAACAGATTATCAATGACGGGCAGTGCCATCAGTTGCCACAAGGAGTTGGATGAGAAGTTGGAGGCTATTGCTCATGGGAGAGGAGTGGTATCCAAACTTTATAGGCTTTTATCCCTTTCCTCCCCCAATTGCAATATCACGACTCAATTGCAGTGGCAGCAAGATCTGGGAATTAATCTATCATCTTCTGAATGGGATGGCTTGTGGAGAAACTCAATTAATACTAGCAAATGTGTAAGATATAGAGTGATACAAATGAAGATAATGCATAGGGCATATCTGACTCCGGTCAGACTAAAAAAGATGGACCAGAGCTTATCGGCTCAATGTTGGCATGGATGTGGAGAAGTGGGAACGCTCCTCCATATGCTATGGCACTGCCCAGTCATTGAGTCCCTGTGGAGAGATGTGGCACTCCTGTCAGGGATCCTCAAAGTTGACCTTCAGCTTTCCCCTAAAATATGCCTGCTCAGGGCCCGTGTTGAGAATATCCAATGCAATAAACACCAAAGAGTGGTTGCCCTTGTGTGCCTCTCAACAAAGCGTAAGATTTTAATGAACTGGAAGGTGAGGAAACTTCCTGCTTCTACAGACATAGATGGCTGGAGGAATTCCTTTCTCTCCTGAGCATGGAAAGAGCCACCTCCATCCTCGGGGAGTTAGATGAGGATACAAGCGCGCTCTGGGTCAGCATAAGATCTTTTCTTGGTGTACAAGCTCACAGATACTTCTTTCCTGTTTAATTTCTCTTACATATGCACTGTAGTGCAATGTAGTTTTATATACAGTTCTCTGTAGTTTTCTCAATCAAATCGCTATCAAATAAACTTTATTTGTCCCACCAGGGGAAATTTGTCTTGGGCAAGGGAGTTATGACAGCTGCCGTGTACATGTAAATGTGAAGTGTATTTCAGCCGTAACCGAAAAAGCTTTGCCTTGTTGTTGTTAATGCTCTGAATCAGAGTGATTTCATCTTCGTGCTGTTTCATTTCAGCCTTCAACCCGTCTTGGACTCACCTGTGTTGAGCTCCTCTTTTCGAGCGTCGTACAGCATCCCTAAGGTGAAAGGTCGACCCAGGGCAGCCATCACTATCTGGTCTGAAGCCATGTCTCCAACTTGAGGACAAGAAAAGAGGCGAGAAAAGCTTAACAGGGAAACAAAAGGGAACTCTATGGAGGAATATGGGTTATTATAAGACTGTCGTGTATCTCTAGGATTGATATTGTACTGCTGTTACTCCCTTTGGTGCAAACATCTATTCTCCATGCGATTTCTCTTTATGGTATTTCTATTGCATTTTATTTACTTGTATTTCAATTCATAGGGTCCTAAGTCAGTGATGGTTTTGTTTTGTTTTGTGAAAAAATGAAGAAAAAAAAAGGAAACAGGGAAAACCAGGAGAAAGCTCAGGGTGAGCAACAGAGGAGGGATCCCTCACCCAGGACGGACAGACGGGACAGAGATGTTGTTACAGACAAGAAAACAGTTTATAACACAGAATGTGAGAAACATGGAAATGTTAACAACAGCTGAAGGAGGAAGCTGCTGGTGGGGGGAAAGGTAGGGAGGGAAAGAAAGAGGAAAGTGGGGATGATAAAGGAGGTGAAGCAGGAGAACATAGGAGGTAATAAAGGAGGTGAAGAGGAGGTGATGGAGCGGGTTAGAGTCTTACCGTGGCAGTGCAGGCTGCTGAGACGTGAGGAGATGAAGAGGAGATGAAGAGGAGTCTTACGGTGGCAGCGCAGGACAGGACCGAAGTGAAGGTCCGAGCAGCTGAGAGCGACTTTATAAACCTTTCTCCTCCTCCTCCATCCCTCCATCCCAAACATGGCCTGGACCTCCTCCTCCTCCTCCTCCTCCTCCTCCTCCTCCTCCTCCATCCCTCCATCCCTCCATCCCAAACATGGCCTGGACCTTCTCCTCCTTCTCCTCCTCCTCCCCCTCTCTCCCCTGCTTGATTCCTTATAGGGCAGAACCTGAAGCAAGCAGCCAATCAGATGATCAGAATCTGATAAACAACAAAGCAACAGATATCTTTACTGATCAACTGAACTCATCAATGACTCAACAGATGTTTCTTCTCTTTATTGTCGTATTATTTAATAGTCTAGGCAGATTTTCTTTAATATATTATTTAGGTGCTTTTTTGCCTTTAATGTACAGGACAGTTGAGAGAGCTTAACACCACTCCGCAGATTTTCTAAGAATGTGCTTATTTAAAGTGATGAAGGCATTTTGTTAATATTTATACATAACATTTCTAGGGGTATTAAGGGATGCTGAATCCAAAACCATGGCTGAAGCAATAGACTATTAGCCAAGACAGCTTAATGTCATCAGAGCCACAGTTATGAATCATGTTCCTGGAAGAAAATAAACCAAGCCTCCAGTCAGCACAAATTCAGTTGAAATTACATCATGTATGTAGCATGTAATACTGAATTAAATAACATAACCCTAATTGGAAGAATTTTAAGTTCAATTCAGTTGAACTATCAATGGATGAATGTGAAGCATTACTTTAAATAGTTTTGAGCCGTGAGTCTGTCTGGCTATATAATGTATATGGCTAGTATATAAATGCAGTCTAGTTACCATTTTTGCATTAGAATGGATGCAGGTCAAGACGACCACTCTTATTTTCTCTCTCTTTTACACCAGAATTCCCCAAACGCGACTTTTAGGAAAAGTCATCCAGTGGGAGACGAAAACAGAGTTAAATGTATTTAATAGGAGAGAGAGGTCGTGACCTCATGGCGGTTCTAGTGTAAAGCTTTCTTGGGTAATAGTCTATTGCTTATTATCTTCCTAGCATATGATTCATAACTGTGGCCCTGATGACATTAGGCTTTCTTGGGTAATAGTCTTACACAGCAGTTTGAAAACTCCAAATCACCACCCTCAAAGGCAACCCCTCCCTGTTAAAATGTATATGCTACAGAAACATCAGATTGGCCCATTGCCATAATCCCTATAGTCATAGCAGTAGGTTCGTTACCTTTAATTGTCGGTGCAAGCTGTTTTTAGAACGGCGGAGCAGAGCCGTGAGCTGCTCAGAGCTACGCTACGGAGGCTCATTATGGGATTTCTTGGTTTCCCTCATCAAACTCATAAAATACACAATCCAACAACTCCGCAACGCTCTGGTGGACAAGTTGTGAGCTGCACATTCACCACGCTATGAGATAATAACACAACGTTACCACACAGAGTTGTTTTAGAGGGAAATACATGCAAAACAGCTGATTTGTGTTCCTGCCGGAGCAGTTTTTCATCAAGCAGTCTCTGTATTTCCCTCCAAAACAACTCTGTCTGGTAACGTTGTGTTATTATCTCATAGCGTGGTGAATGTGCAGCTCACAACTTGTGTCTATGGATGTGAAGCATTACTCTAAATAGTTTTGAGCCGTGAGTCTGTCTGGCTATATAGGCCTAATGTATATATGGCTAGTATATAAATGCAGTCTAGTTACCATTTTTTTTGCATTAGAATGGATGCAGGTCAAGACGACCACTCTTATTTTCTCTCTCTTTTACACCAGAATTCCCCAAACGCGACTTTTAGGAAAAGTCATCCAGTGGGAGACGAAAACAGAGTTAAATGTATTTAATAGGAGAGAGAGGTCGTGACCTCTTGGCGGTTCTAGTGTAAAGCTTTCTTGGGTAATAGTCTATTGCTTAGTATCTTCCTAGCATATGATTCATAACTGTGGCTCTGATGACATTAGGCTTTCTTGGGTAATAGTCTATTGCTTCAGCCATGGTTTTGGTCCCCAATTCACTAATTCAGTAAAAGTAGCCTGATAAAAATAACAATAATGATGATAGCTAAGTAATTATTCATAGTTAAACTTTGGTTAAAGGGATAGTTCAACATTTTGGCAAATTGGCCCATTGCCATAATCGCTATAGTCATAGCAGTAGGTTCGTTACCTTTAATTGTCGGTGTAAGCTATTTTTAGAACGGAGGAGCGGAGCGTCAGGCTGCTCAGGGCTACGCTATGGAGGCTAATGGAATTTCTTGGTTTTCCTCATCAAACTCATCAAATACACAATCCAACAACTCCAAAACGCTTTCGTGGACAAGTTGTGACCTGCACAATCACCACGCTATGAGATAATAATGGAACGTTACGAAACGGAGCCATTTTCGAGGTAAATACAGGGTAAATACAGAGTCTGCTTGCTGAAAAACTGTCCCTGAACGCAACGCGCATCAGCGGTTTTGCATGAATTTACCTCTAAAACGGCTCCGTCTCGTAACGTTCCATTATTATCTCATAGCGTGGTGAATGTGCAGGTCACAACTTGTCCACCACAGCCTTTTGGAGTTGTTGGGTTGTGTATTTGATGAGTTTGATGAGGAAAACCAAGAAATTCCATTAGCCTCCATAGCGTAGCCCTGAGCAGCCTGACGCTCCGCTCCTCCGTTCTAAAAATAGCTTACACCGACAATTAAAGGTAACGAACCTACTGCTATGACTATAGCGATTATGGCAATGGGCCAATTTGCCAAAATGTTGAACTATCCCTTTAAGTGTCCGTGAAGGTTCTCAGTCATCCAGGTCATCTTATTCTTGTGGAGTTGTAGTAAAAAGCAACTGGACTTCTTTTCTTGCTTGAAGGCGTTTCACCCCTCATCTTCAGTTCTTTTCCACATATCCACATACTATTGGTTAATGTATTTTGGCAATATCTCAGAAGTTTCTTCACATCACATCTCAAATCTGAAAATGGCATTGACTTGTCCATGTAGGAGAATTTACAAAAGCACATTTAATCCATGTTTGCACCTTGTTTATTCAAAAAGATACACTGAAAAATAGATTTCAGCCTGGCTGTGACGGCCATGTTGGACTTCTCAATTTTGAAGCATTGAGGGACATTTCTCAGCTTCATATACAGCAGATTTGGATTCAGCACCCCTCGATACCACTAGAGATGTTGTATACTATAAATATTCACACCGGGGACGTGGCAAATAAACAACAGGAAATTGTGAAATGTTTGGGGGTGCATTCACACTGCGAACTGCGAATATGCTGCAGATGCGAGTTTCGCTTTTCTCATGTTGAGATTATTAACTGGGTTTATTATCTCAACATAATCAATAACTGATCAACAGCTCAGTGTTTTTATCTTTTTATTAGTGGACAGATGAGATCAATAACCACCAGAAGGCCCAATAACAGATCAAAAACAGTGTAAATGTTGTGTGATTGTCTTTTTTCCAGTTTTTCTGTCTGACCCTGGTCGTGTGAGGTCACAGTGATGCATTCAGGGTCAGTGGGTGAACAAAGGCGTCGCCCTCTGAGATATTTAAAAGAAAAAACATCAACAGTTAAAAATTTTAAAATGATTAAAAAACATTAAACGTCACTGAGGAGTTCTTCAGTCAGCTGACCTCACCCAGGGCATCATGGGAGCTGTAGTTCAGAGTCAACAGCTGAAGTCAGTGATGGAGGTGTCACCATCTTCATGAAATAAAACACTACGTTTTGTCCCCCTCCACCCTCCAACCGCTTTCATTTGATTGACACCTGGCTCGTCCAATCACAGCACTCGGTCCCGTCCAGATGTCTTTGGCATGACAGAATCTAACTGGTCGTTTCCTCCAAGGCCATGGCCTAAGGGACCGCCTCCTTGTTGAAGTCTGATTGGTCCGACAGGCTCAGGGCCTCAGGCCTGGTGTCTTTGGTTTCCTCGGCAACAGTGGACAAATGGCGGCAGCGGTAGCAGCGTCGAAACCCGACGGCGGTGGAGAGGATGAGTGCACTGGCCAGCAGGGCGGAGCCACTGAGCAGGAAGGTGGCGGTGTATCTCCCCGTGACGTCAACGAGCCAACCTGCCAATCAGATTAGAGATAGAAGTGATCAGGTTAGAGCTCTGGAACAGAGAGTAAGGACAGTATCGGTCCAATGGCAGCGCCTCCTGGTGGACAGAACTGACATCTCTGCATTGTTGGTGAATGAGCAGTGTGGTGTTTTCAATAATTTAAGGACATTTATAGATCACCCAAGTTAATAGCATGATTGAGGATCCTTTACAGATAAACATTAACACATAGGCCAGTAAAAAAGAAACAGTTTTCTACATGAATGTTTCAATCTACATTTTGTAATAAACAAATTATAAGTATAATCTGATATGACCAAGACACCTAAAAACAAAAACACGGCCGTTTTCATCAATTTACCAGCAAGTGGGCAACACACATACATTGGAGTGAATGGGTTTTCTGGGCGCTTTTGCAATCGGGGCGCAAAACCCTTAAACCCTTAAACCCTTAAACCCTTAAACCCTTAAACCCTTACCACGGGAGTCAATGGTCCTCTTTTCCAGTGCTCTAGATCAGGTGATGATGTCATGGCATCAGCCTGCACCTCCCACTGACCAATCACAAGCCAGCGCCAACAGACCGTCAGCGTGTCTCTGACACCTGAGCGCACGTTGCTCTGGCAACAAGGTCTGTTCCACTTTGAGCCAGTTTAAAGGTTGAATATGGAGAATGTTTATTAAAAGCTATAGTAATATAGTATAATAATAATAATAATAATAATATATAGTAAAGTAACATATCCACGGTGCGTTTAGAGGGAGCAGAACACAACTGTTGCTTTTACATACAAAATTATATTTAGTCTGAATTAAATAATTTAATAAATTTTGATGGGTTCGACAATGACTTATTTTCCAGTTGTTGCAATCCCTCTCTTGACCAGTAGATGGTGGTGTTCTGCTCATTCTCCATATTCAACCTTTAGATATAATTAGCAGGAAGTGCTGGTGGGTGCGGCCACTCACCTCCGATGGGCGGGCTGATGAGGTATGGGATGGCGTGGAGGAAGTAGACGACGCCCAGCGCCGAGGACAGGTAGGGAGCCCCCACCACGTCCGACGTTACCACGGGGATCAGAGCCACGTAGGCGCCGTCGAAGTATCCGTAGAGGACGGCGAAGGGCACGAGGAGCGGGAAGGAGCGGAGCAGCGGCACGACGAGGCAGCACATCCCCTCCATCGCCACGGAGACCACGTAACAGGCCAAACGGTACGGCTTCAAACACCTGAGGAACAGGAAGGAGGAGGAGCTCAGAGGCCGCCATCTTTACTCCCCTGGAGGACCAGGGACAAACTGACTACAACGACATTTTTAATTTATTTTGGTCTCGCCCTTTCTCAACCAAATTATGGGAAGATATTTGTAACCTGATTTGTTTTTCGATTGAACCTCTTTTTTCCCTGTGTAACGGATGTGCACTCACTCCACCCATAAAAGATGTGCTAACCTCTTCGCCAAGTGGTTGTCAACCGCTTGGCGAAGAGGTTAGCATCGTCGCCTCCGGTGCGGGAGGTCGTGGGATCGAACCCCACCTAGGGCAGGCCGTGAGAAACACAACGCAGAGGGCCAGATCGACATCGGCTACACCTGCAGCAGCTTTGAACATGTATTGTTTGGCTTCACTGACAATCCATCTTCTAAAGAAAAACAATACTATATCATCAATCTTAGCCAAATGGCACATTCATAAATGTCGTTACAATAAACAAAAAACACTTTCTCTTATTTTTGAAAATGAAGCCACATTAAATCTATTAAAAAATCCATCAACATGAAAGCTATAAAAACTTTGAATTGATGTACACTTGAAAGCTTGTCTCTGCATTGTATTGTCTGTATTGAAACCCCCTGGCAATGTATTGAATTGTACTGCACCATGTTGACTTAATAAAGTTTCTAAAAAAAAATAAAAAAAAACAGACAACAAAGAAAGAAAGAAACAAACCAACAGACAAAAACAGACCCACTAGTTTTTCAGGTCAGAGTCTCCAACTTCCCATGATGCCGTTGGGCCTCTGGGCCTCGGTCAAATATTAAATCAGTTTTCAATTATTGATCAGAGACAAAGACGGAGACGCAGCTGGAGATCAGAGGTCGCCGTGGGGACAGTGGTGCAGTGATACTCAGGTTTACTCAGTAGACCCACTGGAAATGCATAAATATGTCAGTATACCCAGTACAACAAAACTATCCAACTGAAGTTAAGTTCAAGGGGGTCCCCAACCTTTTCTTGAAATTTTACCACTTTTTCTAGAATTCTTTTCAGAAATGTTACTATTTTTGTCTCAATTAAAAAAAAAAAAACGTTTTACTATTTTTTTTTTCTTTTAGAAATTTTACCACTTTATATAACAAATCTTAAACTTTTGTTTGTGTATTTTTTTTTTTTTGAAATCTTACCACTTTTTTCTAGAAATGTTTCAACTTTTTGGAGAAATTGTGCCACTTTTTTCCAGAAATTTCTCTATAACCTTTCAAAAATGTAGCTAGGCCTAATTTAAAGGTACATTGATAGTTAGTGTATTTCTGGTGTGTTGTCCAATGGGTCCGTGGTCTAGTTTGTGTCAGTTTTGGGTCCTTGATATAAAACAGTTAGAGAACCAGCGTCTATGTGATACAAGTATGAACAGTTTACCACCTAAAAAGCAGTTTAGGAAACATGTCTGACGGGTGCATTATGGGATGGCATCAACAGAGTGACATGTGAGGTCATCGTTCGCCCTACCTGCGGTCCGTGAGCCAGCCGAAGGTGATGTTGCCCACGATGCCGATGACGCCGAGGATGGACATGAGGAAGGCGGCGTGCTGCGAGCCGACGCCGGCGCTCAGCGCGTACGGCACCAGGTAGACGAAGGGGAGGCTGCAGCCGCTCGCCAGGAACAGGAAGGACACGGCCAGGCCCAGGAAGTCCGGCAGCAGCAGGAAGCGGAAGTCCTGACTGGACAGCAGGCCGGCGCCGAAGCCCCGCCCCCTCTGCGTCTGAGGGGCGGGGCTTCCCGACACACCTGAGCCCAGCAGGCCGGGCGCCGAGTCCTCGGACGGTTTGAGCGCCAGGTTACCTGTGACCAGTGGTGGACAGTAACGGAGTAAATTTACTTGAGTACAAAAGATCCATTGCAATGTTTTGGAAAAAGATCAGCAGACCAAGTGTTACGTCTTGGGTGAAACAGATGCTGACAACCTTTCCTTTGGAGAGAGTGACATACATACGAAAAGGAAGGCAAGGCATATAAGAGATATGGAAACCGTTTAATGTGTTTGTTAATTGTATCGATTTAGCAAATGACAATGAAGAGGAATAAGTAGTCATGTAAACCTCGTAACAGAATTAATGAGGTCAAATACCCGCAATTGTATCAAGCCCTTAAATTATGTACAAAATGTTTTATGGCTGAGAAGTGGATGTTTGTGATGTGTATATGTAATGTTTGTTTGTTTGGTTTTGTTCTTTCTACAACACTTGTACCATAACAGGTGCCCTTCATTAATGGAGCACAGATCTACATATTGATGTAACTGCATATGTAATACAAGTGTATGTGTATGTAAGAAAATGTTAATAAATATATTGTTTAAAAAAAAAAAATTACTTGAGTACTGTACTTAAGTACATATCCAGAGTATTTGTACTTTACTTGAGTATTATTTTTCTTTGGTACTTATTACTCTTATTTGAATACATTTCCAAGACTAATATTTTTACTTTTACTCTAGTTAATTTCTAGGAAGGCAGAAAAGTACTGGTTACTTTCAGGTCTTTTTCTAAAATCCTATTGGACACAAGCTGTGTTTGTCAAAGAAGGAAACCTATCACAGTGCAGCTCTCCACTCGGATCTATGTAAAAGCGGAAATACGATACCGCCAAAGTAGCCGCTCTCGACTGCGTTTGTCAACTCAAAACTATACCGCGAGTCGCGAAAATGATAATTGCTGTCCTCTTATGATCCCATTCATTTGATTTGTTTTTCTAGGTGTTTCTGCAGCTTTATAGAACATTGTGGTTGTAAAAGCAGCACATCAGTGCAGCTTCTTTCAAAGAGTTCATTCTCACTAACAAGAGTTAAAAGCTCCTTACATTCATTTAGAAACTATTAGAGTCATTCATTGATGTGGAGAATAAGACATTTACTCTGACTCTTATTTTGACTTAAAGCATGTACTTTTGGATACTTAAGTACCTTTAAAAGCAAGTACTTTTTTACTCTTACTGCAGTAACATGTCGACTGAGATACTTTTACTTGTAACGGAGTAAATTGTGACCAGTAGTATTTGTACTCTTACTCAAGTACTGGGGTGGAGTACTCTGTCCATCTCTGCCTGTGACCGGCTCCTCCGCCGCTGGCTTTGGCTCCTCCTCCTCCTCCTCCTCCTCCAGCACTGTGATTGGTCGAAGCAGCGCGCCGCACACACACAGGTTGGCCACGAAGGCGCTGAGGACGAGCAGCGCCCCCCGCCACGAGTACGACTCGATCAGCACCTGCACCAGCGGCGCCAGCACGAAGGTCCCGATGCCGCTGCCCGACATGGCCACGCCGTACGCCAACGCCTTCCTCCGCCGGAAATACAGACCCACCATGGAGATGGCTGGAGTGTAGCAGAGAGCGAAGCCCACACCTGGACGGACGGGGGAGGAGACAGGTAGAGACAGGTAGAGACAGGTAGAGACAGGTAGAGACAGGTAGAGACAGATGAGACAGGTGAAGACAGATAGAGACAGGTGAGACAGGTAGAGACAGGTAGAGACAGGTGAGTCTTGGGCCACTTGCCCAAGACAAAATTCCCTTCCGGGACAAATAAAGTTTATTTGATTTTGATTTGATTTGAGGACAGGTGAGACAGGTAGAGACGGGTAGAGACAGGTGAGGACAGGTGTGTACCTGTGAGGACAGGTAAAGACAGAGACAGGTGTGTACCTGTGAGGACGCCCATGCTGAAGTAGAGCAGCTCCAGACTGGAGGTGAAGGAGCTGAGCAGGAGGCCACAGGAGGAGAAGACTCCACCCACCATGACGGACACACGACACGACCAGCGAAGACCAATCAGACTGCCCACAGGAGCTACACACACACACACACACACACACACACACACACACACACACACAGAGATTCAACTTCTACCGTCAAACACCTACAATACAACAATGGTCTAGTCTGGTTCTTGTCCAGTTCAGGTCTAGTTCTGGTCTAGTCCTGGTTCAGGTCTAGTCCAGTTCAGGTCTGGTTCCGGTTCAGGTCTGGTCCTGGTCCTGGTCTAGTCCTGGTCAGGTCCAGTCCTGGTCCTGATCTGGTCTAGTCCTGGTCTAGTCCTGGTTCTGGTCTGGTCCAGTCCTGGTCTAGTCCTGGTTCTGGTCTGGTCCAGTCCTGGTCTAGTCCTGGTCTAGTCCTGGTCTAGTCCTGGTCAGGTCTAGTCCTGGTCCTGATCTGGTCTAGTCCTGGTTCTGGTCTGGTCCAGTCCTGGTCTAGTCCTGGTTCTGGTCTGGTCCAGTCCTGGTCTAGTCCTGGTTCTGGTCTGGTCCAGTCCTGGTCTAGTCCTGGTCCAGTACTGACCACAGAGCATGGTGGTGCAGTCCACCAGACTGTGGATCCAGGCCGTTGCTGCGTAATCGGCTCCAAAATGATCCTGAAACTCCACGAAGAAGATGGAGATGCACCTGGAGACGGAGAGCAGAAGGTATGCATCAGTGCTCAGTGGCCCCCCCCACCTCTATTAAAGGGATATTCTGGCGTAAATTTAAGCCATGGTCCAACGCACCGTCACACCGAGTTAGACCCCCCCTCGAGAGATGAAGTCTGCTAACCGCTAGCTTCTAGCAACTTTGTAGCAACTTTAGCAATGACCGCACCATAACAAACAGCGCAGTATACGGATCCACTATCCACCGATCAAAAAGCCACTTACAGCCACAAATGATGCTCAGAACAGCACCAAACGTCATCAACAGTACAAACAGGGTCCCATCCCATAATACAAGGCATCAAACATCTGTTAGCTTAGCCTGGTTTCTATTGAAAAGAGGCGAAAACAACTCACCCACTCTGCTCCAGTTATACGCTATGCAGCAACTTTCCGTGTCCAGCACAGAGTCCAGGCGCTGACAACACACGTCCGAGGCCGACTGGCAGCACAAACATCTGGTTTCAGCACAATCATCTGGTTTCAGTGGCCACCGACAGGCAGTGACCACCACACTGATCGCGCGTGTGACGTTGCGTCTAATCTCGCGCTTGTTTACGTGATTCTCTCCGTTCATTTCCCTGTGAACACTCGATAATAACTTTTATAAACTGATGAAGATACATAGGAACTTTGGCTGCATTATATGGAGTAATACACACACATTCATCCTTGAGCTGCGGGACTCTACTTCACTCGGTAATCACCTCCACGCCAGCTGACTACCTGTAACCATGGCTACAACAGCTGACTACCTGTAACCATGGCTACAACAGCTGACTACCTGTAACCATGGCTACAACAAGCAGACATCACAGATAGGATCTGGGGGAATCAAGTGGTCAGTCTGGTGGTCACTGCCTGTCGGTGGCTGCTGAAACCAGATGTTTGTGCTGAAACCAGATGTTTGTGCTGAAACCAAATGTTTGTGCTGAAACCAGATGTTTGTGCTGAAACCAGATGTTTGTGCTGAAACCAGATGTTTGTGCTGCCAGTCGGCCTTGGACGTGTGTTGTCAGTGCTGGACACTATGCTGGACAGGGAAAGTTGCTGCATAGCGTATAACTGGAGCAGAGTGGGTAAGTTGTTTTCGTCTCTTTTCAGTAGAAACCAGGCTAAGCTAACAGATGTTTGATGCCTCGTATTATGGGATGGGACCCTGTTTATACTGTTGATGACGTTTGGTGCTGTTCTGAACATTATTTGTGGCTGTAAGTGGCTTTTTGATCGGTGGATAGTGGATCCGTATACTGCGCTGTTTGTTATGGTACGGCCATTGCTAAAGTTGCTACAACTAGAGAAGCTAGCGGTTAGCAGACTTTATTTCTCGAGGGGGGGTCTAACTCGGTGTTACGGTGTGTTGGACCATGGGTTAAACTTACGCCAGAATATCCCTTTAAATATGAAAAGAAGCAGACCCCCCTCCCACCTCTATTAAATATGAAAAGAAGCCAAGGCAAGGCAATTTTATTTGTATAGCCCGTTTTTACAAACAGTTTGTCTCAAAGGGCTTTACATGGCATCGTAACAACATCCTCTGTCCTTAGACCCTCACATCGACTGAGGAAAAACTCCATGGAAAACCCTTTTAACAGGGAAAACCAGGAGAAAGCTCAGGGTGAGCAACAGAGGAGGGATCCCTCACCAAGGACGGACAGACGTGCAATAGATGTTGTTACAGACAAGACAGTTTACAGTTTATGTCACAGAATGTGCGAAATATGGAAATGTTAGCAGCTGAACTACTTCTGTCAGGTTTTGTTCCTGCTCTGTTAAATGTGAAACGAGGCTGAATATCACAGGACACGTCTGGAGTCTAAATTCTTCACACACGTCATGTCCGGTGGCACGTGAGGAGCACTCGTGTGCGGAGAACGCCAATACTCCGAGATATTATGGTTAAATTCCAAGTTTGGTGATGCAAATTCTCGGGAAAAACTCCTGATCCCTGGCGGAAAGGTGGATTCCTTTGACCTGAACCGAAGCAAAGTGGTCTGGAAGTTTAAATGACTAGAAGAAAGCGTGGAGAGAAGCAGACGCCAATCTCCGCACCACCTGGCACTGATTTACCTGATTCACCTGTTTCAACTGCGGCACAGGTACCAGTAAAAGAAATGGATAAAAAAGAAATGTCTGAATTAATCCGCTCGATAATACGGGAGGAATTAAAAGTACACATGGATGAACTGCAACCGCAGCTTAATTCCATAAAACTTGATGTGAAGTCATGTGCAGAAAAAGTGACGGGCATGGAGACGGTGTTATCGGGTCAGTCTGACCAAATAAATGAACTGGAGAGAGAATGTGGTGCGCTTCGGAAAATATGTAACGCACTCCAACAGGAAAATCAAGAGCTGAAAGACAAAACTGACAGACTGGAAGGTTACAGTCGAAGATTTAATATAAGGGTCTTTGGACTGGACAGGGGTGTCGAAGGTGATAATGCCACTGAATACATGTCTGCGCTTCTGAGAGACGTTTTTACGGGACAAAGGAATCTTCCTGGTCCTCCTGATGTAGAGATTGCGCATAGAGTCGCCGGCAAAGGCCCTGGTCCAAGACCCATGATCGTGAGATTGCAGCGGTTCATGGTGAAGGAAGCTATCCTGAAAATGGCAAAATCAGAAAAAGTGCTGGAATATAAAAACATGAAGTTGAAGATATTCCCTGATCTGACAACAGAAATGGCAAGGAGGAGAGCACTGTTTAACAACGTCAGAGGAAAGCTGTATCGGGCTGGCATACAAAGTGGTCTAATTCACCAGGCCACTCTCATCCTAACTTTCAATGGAGAGAAAAAGATCTTCCAGAAAGTTAGTGAAGCAGAGAAATTCTTCGAGGAAAAGATTAAACCATCGCTGCATACGCAGTAAATGCTGGACTGAAGTTGGAGGAAGCTCATGAAGCTGTGTGTGTTTGAGCAATGGACAGGAACGGGACCCATGATTTGGATTTTGGATTACGTTTATGGAATGACATTTGAACACGAAGACAATCCTAAAAGGATGCGAGGTCGCTGAGGTGTGGGAGAATGGTGAACAGCGCGACCACAGACTGTGCGTAATATGGAGACGGGGAGTGGTGAACAGTGCAAGCGCAGCTGGTGCGTAATGTGGAGACTGACTCAACATGATCTACCCTGAAAATGAAAGAGAGACAGTAAACTTGTGCGGTAAGCATGCAGAACACAGACTGAATAATTATTTGTTATATGATGATAAATTGTTTAAACTTGGATGGTTTAAGTTTGGATAAACTATGGTGATCAATAAAGAAAATATGATTTCGTTTATATTAAGAAATAAATGAGGTTTCCGTTATTATTATTATTTACTTCCAAGGAGTGATAAAAGGGTAGAAAATTAAGTTTAAGCTAATGCATTTGCAGTTTATCAGCTCAGTGATACGACTGTATGATTTCAGGAGGATTAAACAGAACTGAGTTCATTCAAATGTCAACGTAGGAGGTTGGATGATTCTCACGGATAGACGAGTGGTATAATTTTTATGACAATACAAAGTGTTAATTTATTTGTTTTTTTAATGTTTGTGGGTATTTGTTACAATGTTAAATGTATTTTATGTTGCTCTGAAATTGAATCAACTCGAATAAGACTGATAAGAATGTACACCCTGTTTAATGTCATATAAGTTACCGAGGAAAGGCCTAAAAATGGCCCATATAAATATATGTAGTATTAGGAATAAATTAAATGAAGTGGAGAACATAATCCTGTCAAATAATTTTCATATTTTGGCCGTGTCTGAAACGCATTTAGATTCTACATTTGAGGACACATCACTGATGATAGAGGGGTTTAATATCTATAGGAAAGACAGAAATGCTTATGGAGGTGGGATCTGCATTTATGTGCAGCGCCACCTACCTGTAAGAATAAGACATGATTTAATGCAAACTGACATTGAAGTTCTTTGGTTGCAAGTACATTTAAAGCATCTCAAGCCTATACTTATAGGATGTGGTTACAGACCCCCCAGTGCTAATTGTGAATATTTAGATAAAATGTGTGAAATGCTTGACTCTGCTTGTTGTACAAATCTTGAGTTATATTTTATGGCAGATATGAATGTAAACTGGGAGTTGTTGTCCTGTCCAATGAGAAGGAAATTGGTTGATATATGTGCAGCTTCGGGATTGACTCAAGCAATGAACAAACCAACAAGAATTAGCTTTAATAATGATGGCAGGAGAGTGGCCACTTGTATTGATCATCTCTATTTAAATACACCTGAGATCTGCTCCAAAGCTATATCTATGCCTATAGGATGCAGCGATCACAATCTAATTGCAATAGTTAGGAAAACAAAGGTGCCCAAGGAGGGATCGAGAATAATTAAGAAGAGGTCATTTAAAGCATTTGATGAAGAAAAATATGTAAGAGATGTTTCAAATGCTAAGATATCAAATATTCTGTTGCTTGAAGATCCTGAAGCTGCCTTTAAAGTTTTTGATGATACATTAACAGGTGTTATAGATCAACATGCACCTGTGAGAAAAGCCACAGTGAGGACTGTTAACTCACCATGGTTGGACAGAGAAACAAAAGAACATATGATCGAAAGAGATCAGGCAAAACAGATTGCTTTATCATCTGGTATTAAATCAGACTGGCAAATTTATTGTAAATTAAGAAATTTTGTTACAAAGTTAAATAGGAGGAGAAAAAAAGAATATTATGATAACATAGTTCAGGAAATGAAGCACGATAGTAAAAGATTATGGAGTACACTAAATGTTTTAGTTAAGGGCCACACCAAGTCTTCACCATCTTACTTAGAAACTGGAGGAGAGTTCTTGACCAAACCCAAGGACATTGCTAATCATTTGAATAATTATTTCATTAATAAAATCGATAAGTTAAAAAGTACTGTACAGCATAATGATACTGACCTTGCAGATAGACTAATTAACCAAATTATGGAAGGTAAAGAATGTATTTTTGATTTCAAGACTGTTACAGTTTCTAAAGTTGAGTTATTATTAATGAATTGCAAGAATAAGTCACCTGGGGTTGATTTTCTTGATGGAAGGTTATTGAAACCTATTGTTGGTATTGTGGCCCCAGTGGTAACACATATAATTAATTTATGTTTGACTAAAAATATATGGCTACAAGGATGGAAAATTGCAAAAATAATACCAATTCCCAAAAACAAAAAGTTGCAGTTTTCTGAGTCAAATAGTCGACCTATCAGTTTATTGCCAATTTTGAGTAAAATCATGGAAAAAATTGTGTATGAGCAAATTCAGTCATATTTTTCTAATAATTATTTATTTACAGATTTTCAGCATGCTTACAGGGAAAAATATTCTACAACAACAGCTATGACACAAATGTTAGATGACTGGTGCAATGAAATCTCGCAGAAGAAAATGATAGGAGCTGTCTTCCTGGATTTTTCGGCAGCGTTTGATATTCTAGATCATGAATTATTATTGGCAAAACTGAAACATTATGGGTTTTCATCATCAGCTTTGTTAATTATTAAAAGTTATTTGAGTGAGAGATGGCAAATGGTTTATTTTAATGGAAGTGAGTCAGATTTAAAACAAGTAAAACAGGGAGTACCCCAAGGAAGTTGCCTTGGACCTCTTTTGTACTCAATCTTCACCAATGATTTTCCCTTGGCATTAAAAACAGCTCGCATGACAATGTATGCCGATGATACGACAATTTACTTAGCTGAAAGAACTATTGATGGATTAAATAGACATTTAAATGAAGAAATGAAGTTGGTTTCTGAGTGGGTTAACTGTAATGGATTAATTTTGAATGTGTCAAAAACAACTAGTATGGTTATTGGATCAAACTATTCACTGCGTTCAAACCCAGAGCTTAATGTGATGATCAATAACAAATTAATTAAACATGTGAAAGAGGTAAAATTATTAGGAATCATCATAGATCGTACATTATCATGGGACATGCATATAAAGAGGATAATAACCAAAATTGGAAACATTCTTTCAATGATTAGGAGATGCTCTAAATATTTAACAACACAAATTACTAAACAAGTCATTCAAGCACTGGTTTTGTCGCATATGGATTATTGTACAGTTGTTTGGTCCAATACCTCACTAGCCAACATCAGAAAACTGCAACTTATACAAAATAAAGCAGCACGTGTTGCACTTATGTGTGGAATAAGGTCGAATATTTGTCAAATGCATGCCAGTCTTGGTTGGCTGGATGTTAAGCACAGATTGTCATATTTGTTGATGGTTTTTCTTAAAAATATAATAACAACTAAAATGCCATACATTTTGTATAGAAAATTGTCTTTTAGTTCAAACACACATAATTATTCAACTCGACATGCTGCTGGAGGTTATTTTATTTTACCCAGGGCACTCTCTCAAGGCACAGTATTATATCGAGCTATGAAGGAGTGGAATGCCCTTCCGAATTATGTTATACAACAAAGAAACATGGTTAGTTTTAAAATGAAATTAAGAGATTATTATTTTGATCGCAATTTTGACCATTAGTAGCCTATTTGTAAAACTGGGTCCTGGTATTCTTGTTGTGTAGTGATTCAATGTAGGAGCGGGTAACATATGTTAAGTGTTTGTCTTGGATGTTTTTTTTTTTTTGTTTTGTTTTTTTTTTCTTGTATTGAGTATGTGTTTTCTGTATGTATTTTTTTTTTTTTTTTTTTTTTTTTTTTTTTTTTTATGTATTAATGTATTTTATGTGTTAATGGTTTGTATTTGTCATCTATTATGATGAAAAGACCCCAGGAAGAATAGCTGCTGCGTGGCAAAAGCTAATGGGGATCTAAATAAACTAAACTAAAAATCTTACATACTTGTACTTTTTCAAGGTTTTGAACAATACTATGCACCTTATGTAGATTTTCTAATTGTGAGGTTCGTTGTATTTAATGTTCCCCCAGAAGGAAACTGTAGCGGTAACTTGTTAGAATGAATGCATTATGCACTATGCAGTGTATACCTCGCGTTTTTTAGGTGATGGGCACCTGTATTTACCATATCTGAAATTGCACTTTGTAATTTTATCACAATGTCTTTTCTTTCTTATAAAAATCTGTTATCGATGTACCCTGAACTGTGTATTTCAACGTGCACTTATTCATGATGTCTGTCTCTATGTCAAGGACTAGGCCTACAGATGGAAATTAGTGTTAAATCTGGTGCAGCCATCTTTTAATTTCTTTGAATAATTAATGTCACTGCACGCTGTCCTTTTCTAAACTAAATAAATGTCCTTTTGTTTTCTTGTCTCCTACTTTCCTCTTAATTTGAGCCCAAAACTCACTTGTCATTGTGTGACCTGATGATTGATGTCTGTCAATCGCTTTCCCTTCCTTTTTTCTCAGTCAGCAGCATTGGGGGGGGGGGTCAGGTGTTTGTTCAGGTGTCAGAATCTCAGACCGAGACCTTCAGAGCTGTAGTGTGTGTGTGTGTGTGTGTGTGTGCGTGCGTGCGCATGTGTGTGTGTGTGTGCGCGTGTGTGTTGGGTGTTGACAGAAGCAGACGCTCCCGTCAGTAAAACAAGCTGCAGTTTATAACGGACAGAGACCGAAGCTGTTGTTGTTGTCGTCATCATGGTTAGCTTAGCTTAGCATATTAGACAAAAACTTTTTATTGATCCAATTCACTTGTAACAGGATCAAAGAACAACAACAACAATTTTATTTATATAGGACATTTCATGCGACAAGCGCAAACTCAATGTGCTTTCACAAAAACAAAACAAAGCACAACATTACATAGCTCGTAAAATACGTATAGAAAACAAAAAGAAGAAAATGTTGCAAATTTAAAAAAAAATTAAAAACAATTTAAAAACTTGTTAGGATAGAGGGAAATATTGCAAATTAAAAAAACTAAAAACTAAAAAGAAATGTTTTTTGTCTGCTTTTAAAAGAAGATACTGTTGCAGCAGACCTGAGTTCGTGAGGTAGGGAATTCCAAAGAGTATAGGACCATAATGACTAAAAGCACCATGAGCTGAGTTTGAGTGTATTCTTGGAATAGTGAGTAATAAAGAAGAACAAGATACGTAAAGAAGTAAGGAATAAAAATATGAAGAATTCACTATGAACAAAAAAATTAAAAGATGAGATGAGAGTCAGATGATTATTTGATTATTTTTATGACTCATCAATCTGACAGAAATGTTTGATTCATTAGTTGATTGATCAGTTTACAGCTCAGCGCTCACACACACTTCATTAGTTCACGTCATCTCTTCAGTGTGTGTGTGTGTGTGTGTGTTACCTGGTCACAGCTCGTGTGCAGACCGTCACCATGAAGCAGCAGCCGACGATCACCCAGCCCCAACCGCCGTCCGGAGGAGAAACCCCCCCACTCTGCTTCTGCCCCGGGGCCATGGCTGCAGATGCAGACCGGGTCGGTCCTGGTCTCTAGTCCTGGTCTCTAGTCCTGGTCCTGGTCCTGGTCCTGGTCCTGGTCCTGGTCCTGGTCCCTGGTCCCTGGTCCTGGTCCTGGTCCCTGGTCCTGGTCCCTGGTCCTGGTCCCTGGTCCCTGGTCCCTGGTCCCTGGTCCCTGGTCCTGGTCCTGGTCCTGGTTCTGGTCCTGGTCCTGGTCCCTGGTCCTGGTCCCTGGTCCCTGGTCCTGGTCCTGGTCCTGAGGCGGTCTGGTCTGGTCCCTCTAATTGAAGAGGTGAACAGTTTGTCCTGCTGATCTGAATCCTGCAGGTCGACTCCTCCACGTCAACATCCAGCAGAGGTCAGAGGTCAGTGCGGGGGGGCGAGGGTGGGCGGGTGGGGGGGGTGGGGGGGTGGAGTCAAGCAGAACCAGACCGGAGCGGAGCAGAGAGGGACCGGTCTCCTCTGAATCATTAACCTCCTCTCAGTGTGATATTAACCGAGCGCTCCCTCGTCCACAGGAGCGTTTGATTCGTGTCTCGGTGGCCGAGGCGTCAACAACATGTGCAGCTGTGACGGGGAGCGCTTCATTCACCACCCGACACCCCTGCCCCGGGTGGGGTGGGGTGGAGTAGGGTGGGGGTCCGAGGGAGGGGAGGCCTCCGTCAAGGTGTCAGGTGTCAGAAAACAAGCGCCTCCAGTCTGACACCACAGCTCCCAGTATGTTGGTGTTTATTTATGGCCTGTTTACTGCCAGAGCCACAACGGGGTCACAGAGGCCAGGACCAGGACCAGGGTCACACAGACCGGCTATCAATAATCAATAATCAATAACCACCAGTAGAGCTGATCGGTTATAACTGATTATATCTTACTAACTATGGGAACAGTTATTGATCAATTACTGATCATTTATTGATTGGTTATTGTTATTGGTCATCTATGAGCTGATGATTCATCAGATGAAGATTGTTCAACTCCACATGAAACAAACAGCAGCTTCCACCACTAGATGGCACTGTTTCACTGAAGGTAACACACTCAGAGGTGAAGACCATGTCATGTCCATCCATCCATCCATCCATCCATCCATCCATCCGTCTATCTGTTGTCCATCCATCCATTCATCATCCATCTGTCCATGCATCCATCCATCCGTCCATCCATCCATCCATCCATCCATCCATCCATCCATCCATTCATCCATTCATCCATCCATCCATCCATCCATCCATCCATCCATCCATCCATTCATCCATTCATCCATCCATCCATCCATCCATCCATCCATCCATCCTTCCATCCATCCATCCATCCATCCATCCATCCATTCATCCATTCATCCATCCATCCATCCGTCCATCCATCCGTCCATCCATCCATCCAGACTTCTCCTTCCCTGGCAACAGCATCCAGCTCTGTGGATCAGGAGTCAGACTTTTACAGGACTGATGTGGACCTTGAAACTATTGATAAATGTAGATGATGTTCTGAAGACTCTGATGTTGTTCAGCCTGTGATCACTGACGTCTGGGTTCACTGGTGTTGACAGGTCATTTATTCTGGATGTGATCAGGAAGTGACCAGAAACACAGTCGTTTACTCAGGACTCAGCTTTATTGGTTCAATCCAACAGGTGAAAGCATCTGAACAACAGAACAACACAGTGATGACATGGACTCTGGTTCTGGGTCTGGTTCTTGTTCTGGTTCTGGTTCTGGGTCTAGGTGGTACCAGAGGACCCAGGACCAGGACGTTTCCTGAGTGCTTCATTGACTTGACGTCTTATTTTTCTAGCACATCAAAGCAACAAAATGATTTTCTAGATCTGAAGAACTGATTTTCACCCTACTAGCTCTAAGACGTAACCATGGTGACTGTGATGTCACAGGAAGTCAAAGAGCTGCCTAATCACCAATAATTTTATAGAAAGAAGTTTTAATTGTCACACACATGCAGAAAAGCTCCTCCTACACCTGCTGACCCCACCCACCTCCACAGGAAGAAATTAATAAGTCACACAGCAAACAGAGTGGGCGGAGCTACTATCATTAATCAATCATTAATCAATCAATCAATCAATCATCATTAATCAAACTGATCAACATTACAACACAGAAAACCCAGAGTATATAAGGTGGAGGTGTAAAGAGTGGAGGTGTAGGAGGTGGAGCAGCTCCCTCACAGGTCTGTGCACAGGGCTGCGTAGGCGGAGTTGGTGTTGATGAAGAAGCCGGGCAACAGCAGCTCGGCGAACTGGGCCTTGAAGGTGTACATGTGTTTCAGTGTGTTGTGAGACACATCGTAGAAGCTCAGGGAACCGGCCGGCCAATCCAGGAACACTCCGACCCGGTCGCAGCCGGTGGGAGGCAGGTAGTCGGACCACTGACACCCGTTGTGATACGCGTAGAGCCCCTTATTCAGCCCGAAGTACCAGGACAGGAGGTTGCTCCCGATCCCGGTGTCGTAGCCATTTCCTTTACGTACGATTCCTTCATATGTCAGACCGATGCCGACTTCGGTGCCGCCCTCGGTCCACTCCACCTCGAAGTAGTGGCGCCCGGTCAGCCCCTCCTTGCAGAGCACCTGAGGACGCTTGTTGAACCTCTGCGGAAGGTTGGGGTACGACTGCCACGCTCCATATGTCGCCCTCTTGTTGTCCTCGGACACAGTAAGGTAGTTGTTGGCCGTCTCCCGGTCCAGGTTCAGATCACAGGCATCTGTTTTTGAGTGAACACAGAGAGTCAATAGACTGAACTGACAACACGTTAAAGGAGCTGCTGGAGGCTTCAGGTACATTAAGTGATAACTGAGAGGTTGAAAAGTGAACACAATGTAACACTCAATGTCTTTGTGAATGAAGCATAAATGTAGATTGTACAAATGACTTTGCTCATGAACGTATCTGACAAAACGTTGGAGGTTGTGTGGTTTAAATGTGGCCAAACATTTTTCTTTACTTTGGGACTTTCAGGTATGGCTCTTTGTTCCATCTGTTGTTCTGTGTGTTTGTGCAACACTGAATATTCAATCTATAGTATACATATATAATAAAAACTGTTAGGTCAGAGTGGGCATGACCTGACCTTCGAAGACTACTAGAGAAATTGTGACTATTTAAAGTGCAATAGAGATGAGATGATCACAGAGACCGGACCTACTTTAATGAACTGGTTAAAGTGAGGTCTTTGTTGGATATAATAAAGATTGAAACTGCATCTAGTGCTGTGTAGAAATACGGAGTGTGAACCACTGCCTGTAGTGAGACATCTTCTCTAAAGAGGATCTTTACAAATTAGAAGCAGAAGCTGTGACTTACACCAGACTAAGTCCTGTCTGTCTGTGACCTTGGTCACGTCCTGGATCACCGGCCTGGAGAAGTCCTCGGTGACCAGAGCTCCTTTCTTGTAGTGGTAGATCGTGGCTCCTTCGTATTTCTCATTTGGAAGAGCAGCCATGAGGAACTTGAACCGGCTGCTCTTCTTTAGGGCTTTGGCCACGCCGTGGAAGTACGTGGCCTTCTCTCTCATTTTGGCAATCACCTCTGGTTTGAAGAACCACTGGTCTTGTGCTGGTGGAGTGAAACTCTTACCATGCAGACGGTCATGCTGCAGCTGGTTGGACATCTGGTCCAGGAAGGGGTCGGTGGAGTCCAGAGAGGTGAAGACGAAGCAGAGCACATGCTCCACGCTCCGGTCAAACAAAACTCTGTCCAGGTCTGACTTGCTCTGGGCGATCTCCACTTCCTGTGGCTCCACACACGACTGGATGACGTTGATTTTTCTCTCTTCATTGTCCAGCCACTTGCTCAGGTTCTCATGACTGAACATTGATGTCTCCTTGGCATCAAAGAGCTTCTCCAACGAGCTGTTGTCTTCTGTTCCTGCTCGGATGGAAGGAAACTTCTCCCTCATGGTTTTCTGGAGCGATGCGGTGTAGTCTTGACACACATCTTCGAAGAGTTTCAACCGTTTAGAAATCTGGGGAAACATCTTGACCACCTTCTCCTCCAGGGAATCGCTGCACCTCACCTCTATCTCCCTCATTTTTTCCAGAGTGTTTTCCACTTTACTCAGAAGACCTGGAAAGATCTCACCCTTCAGCTCGAGAGCGGACGGTTGCAGTTTCTTCAGCGGTGTCAGCCAGACCTTGACAGGAGCCAACTTCTGGTTTTTTCGGATCAGCTGTGGAAGCTCTTGGTAAGTCTTCACAGCCTCTTCAAAGGATGCAGGGTTGCTGTCAAGGATGAAGTCTCCATAGAACTTGCAGGAGAATTTGTCAGTCAGATCTTTCTCTTCATCGTTCAGCTTGACGCTGCCTTCAATGCTCAGTGACGGGATCTTCTTCACCATCACCTCCATTTTGCCCTGAACTCTCTGCACGCTGCTGGTGTCCATCTTCTCGCTGTCGAACACAAAGAAGGCGTTGGCTCCGTAGAGGATCCCAGTGACCACGTGTGTCGCAGTGCAGTTGTGTTGAGCCTCCTTGTCATGGAGTTTACCGGCGTCCAGGTGAGGGACATTCAGCTTCTCAAAGACGGTGGTGGCTTTGTACTGGAAGGTCACCCTGCTCTGCTTGTTGGATTTCTTCCTGTCATTCAGGTAACTGGCAGATCCTCCCACTTCGACCAGTCCGCCCAGGAAGCTGGCCTTGAGAGGGGCTTTGATTTCCAGCAGGGACGACTTGGATTCAAATGAGTCTGACGTAGTGATCTCAAATGTACTGCTCTCCTTTGAGGAACTCAAGGTTTTCTCCTCAAGAGTTGTTTTATCCCACAGTGTGAAACCTAAAGATGAAACAAAACATCAGTTAGTTTCATAAAATGTCTATGGATATTCTCATTCATCCAGGTAATCGTTATCTCTTGGCAACAAATTGAATCGAAAGCAACTGGACTAGTATTTGCCTAGGAAGACGTAATGCATCGGTCTGTGTGAACGAGAAAGAGCGCTATGCAGAGATGAATGAACAGAACGATATTGCGATGAGAGAAAAAGTAGCAGAATCAATTGGCGCTTGGTCTTGATTCTGTGGCACTGTGCCACACATTCAGGGTTCTAAATTAACTTTTTAGATCACCAGCCAATTTGGCTGGTAACTTTCTAAAGTTACCAGCCAATCAGAATTTCCACTAGCCAAATTTTTTCCGGTGAAAATAAGAGAGATTCTTTACGTTCATACTGTGTTTCTCATGAAAACAGCATGTTTTTAGCCTAGCTATCATACTGACAACTGAAATAATTACTTTCAGGTATTGTGCCTCCTCTATTACAGTTTTTCTCCATTGGTTTGGCTCATTTTTCAAAACAGAAATCATATTCTCAAAACAACATGGACAAACCTCCAAACCACTTGGCAAATGTTCACAAAAGAATTGTATTTCTCATTAATTTCATCACATTGTAGCCTAAATGTCTTTGTACATCTTTGCAAATGATTAAGTACAGATAATGTGTGATGTCAAACCTTATAAGCTACTCCCACCGAGCATTTTCCGGTCTAAAAGACGTCTAATAGACGTCTAAATGGTCCCTAGACGTCTAGGCTAAAATCGGTCTACCACTGGTATAAAAGTGAAAGTTTTTTAGACGTCTAAGTTTATACTAGCCGTCTAATAGACGTCTAAAAGACGTCTAAAAGACGACTACGTCTAGACATCTTGTCTAATCATAGACGTTTAAATAACCGCTAATATACGTCTATTTTTAGACGTCTAAATTTAGACGTTTGCCAGACGTCTATTTTTATACCACATGTATACGTCTCGTCTAATCTTAGACGTTTAAATAACTGCTAATGAACGTCTATTTATAGACTAATTTTAGACGTTTACTTTTATACCATATTTAAAGCCCATTACAAAATCTAGACATCAATTAAACATACTATTATATGGATATTCTAATAAATCTAGATATTTAAGTCATGTAATTACAATCTATCAAATTATTAACAAGAACCCTATAGCCTATTAAAAAGGACATTAAAGTTGTCAAAATGCATCATGACCAAATTTAACCTGTGATCCTTACCTTGATGTAGTTGCAGTATGTTATGACAATCTATTCACATTATGTGTTTTTTTGGTCTTTTAAATAGGTTTCAGTAACACTAATGCCATGCTTATTTTACCACTGGATATAAATATATCTCTTGATGGGAACATTAACCAAACTATCCTACTGTAATCTCAATCAACCTACATTTTTAAAACAAATTCCAACCATCACAAACATATGAAAGTGCAATATAAATATTTTTAATTCCTTTACAAAACAGAAAATACAAAACATGGAGGGAGGGAACAAGTGGATCAAGAAGAAGGAAGAAGGAAGGATGAAGGGAAGGAAGGAAAGAACCAAGGATGGAGGAAGTGAACAGATTGGGTCAATTTGAGTCAGAACAGAACAGGAGGGTTAAAAACATTAGAAATTTGAAAAGAACACCCTGAAACTGTTAACAAAAAGGCTACACCAATGGCCTCTTGTAGCCCCCTCCACCGCTGCGAGCTGGGGCCTGCTTAAAATGTAGCTCCGTTGCTGAGGCAATGAGGTCATCTGTGGCATCCTTAAAGGACTTTCGTACAGCTTCTGCAAACAAAGCAATAAAATAAATGAAGAGAAATTGCAAGTGTGGTTGCCTATTGTTTTACGTGATGTCACAGAGATACTATCCAATAACAAAAGGTAGATGGTTTCAAAGGACTTGACTCAATGGGCATTGGTCACCACCCATTTGAGACTTGGGGCTCTAGTTTCATAAACCAGGCGCAGTCGCGCCAACGGGGTGTGTCTAGGAGCACTTTACAAGTTTGGTGCACGGCGCAGCTCGGCACAGGCACTCCTCCCGTCCCTCTACTCCTACCGGCGCAAATGGCAAAGGAGAGGGTGCGAGTCCGTTCTTCACCAATCAAATGAGCTCCTCTCCTCACCTTTAAATGCGCCACGAGTGATGTGCACTGCAATTTTGTCATTTCGACATGGACGAGACTAGATGGAGCCAGTGGCGGAGCATATCAGATATAAACAAGTGCAATCAGTTGTCAGAGAGAGAGCAGCCTCGTTTGGTGATAAGAAGAACAAGTTCTCTAGTGTAGGACATGAGGAGAAAAAATGTGCCGTTAAAATCATTTTTGTGTCAACACGTTAATAACGCTGAGAGGACAGCTGAAGAAAGACACAGGGGCGTGGAGAGAAGTGTTCTACCGAGCGATTCAGTGACTGTAAGCAGCCTAACACTGCTACATTACAATTTTCTATTGAATTTTTGCGATTCGGAGTTTGGTTTTCCGCGTTCCGAGTGCAATTAAACGCAGCAAGCGCCGGGCCGGCTTGGATCATAACATAGACAAATTCTGCATTTGCCCCACGGACACTACACTGTTTGCTATTTTCTTTGTAAATTTATTTATGGCTCCCCCGACCAATCTTTTGCATATTTCAGCTTATTTTATGCTGCTGTATTTGCGATAATGCTCCTTTAAACCCCTGTAACCACTGTGCACAGATCACATCAACATAAAAAAAATAGTAATGGGGATGAAACCAGAAGTAGCTGTGCGTAAAGGACGCATCGCAGAGCGTCTCTCTCTCTTTTTTCCCGGAGATGAGCAATGCCGAATATATATTCACTCTCTGATGCTGTTTGTGGTTGGCTGAGAGAGATGTTAACTTGTTATTTTGCATCACGTTTTAATCTGTGTTAAATCAGGCAGGTTGAGTTCCATTACACATGCCAACTGCCTTTGATCTGACATCAGATGTGACGGGACAATCTATATAGATATAGATGTATGTGCTGATTAAGATGATTGCATTGAATAGTGACAATTGCAATTGCATTAAAATGTGCCTGAATCTGTGGAAACCTGCCTGTGAGGTCTTGGTGACGTGTGCACTCTGCGCCTGTCAGCCAAACTACCACTGCACTACCTTGCGCTGAGAGTAGACCTGATTTTAGTTGGCAAGCATTCAGCGCACCGTCGGCGCTGCTCTTTGGCACGAAACTGTCACTGCGCCAAGCTGAATGAGACTCCTCCCCCTGCTGCGCCGCCACACCCATCTCTGCAAACCTCTGTCTACCAAACTGCAAACCAAGCGCGTGCTGCACTGCGCTGGACAAAACTTGCACTGCGCAGTAAGTCTGTGAAGATTAATAAATTAATAAATAAAGCCTGACTATAACTGTATTATGGTTCCCTTTCATGAAACAACACCAATTAAGTTTCATAATTGTCAGTATTACAGAGATTACCTAGTACAGTCCAGACAAATTGTTGTTTGTTAATGTCATGTCAGTCACACATGTTTAACATGAAGCAATTTCCAAATAACTAGCAGACAGTTTTTCTATTTACCTGTGACCACAGAGTAGAAGGCAGTCTGTGTGAAGGCCCTCTTCTTTTGCTTCCCACCTCCAACATATTAAATTGTGTCATGATGCTGTTCATGAAGAGTCTGCAACAGATAAAAAATGAAGACAATTGTTAACAGTAAACTTATATAACTTGTAACTTGTAACCACCCACTATTAGCCTATGTTGTCTGTTCTACAGATATTAAACTTCTATGTGTAATCATACCTGTCCATGATTTTGTTCGTGCAGGTCTTCAAATCCTTTCCTCCAATATGAGACAGCTTTGCAATCTGTATGATATTACAAATTATCAACATTGTGAAAAACATGGAATTACTTAAGGAAACGCTTTTCAAAGTTGAATTCAGGGACTGTTCCTTTAGGTAAGGAAAATGTGACCCTTACAAGTCTGTAACTGGGAGTTTATGAAATCAAATAGACACTGGAAATAGTGCTGCTAGCTATATTTTAATCAATTTTGGGCTTATATTTTCAGGTAGTAAGTATTATGCATCATATGACTCAAGAAAATCTGCTATTGTATGTGCTACTGTGTAAAGTCTCATTAAAACCTTACTTTTGGCTGAGCATGCCATATTTCACAAACAAACAAATCGTTTTTGCAATGATGCTTGTACTAGCAGGCAAGCCATAGCTAGCGAGCTAGCAGGGCAGGCAAGCCATAGCTAGCATATCAAGCATATCGTCGGCATTTTGCAAACGGATTGATGACAATTAAATGAACAAACATTGCAGGAAAAAGCAGCATTTCAATAACGTAACCTTGACCACTCACCTATAGGAAGCTCTTCTTCTTTTCGCACACTCTTCTCCGCTCTCGACCGGTGTTGTGCATGGATGTGGTGTAGTGCTAGAAGCATAGACGGCCAGAAGTCGTTTTTGAACTTCCTGAAACTGATTTCCGGTCCACAAGACAACTTCCAGCGTGTTGCTGCCTCCTAGTGGGGAGGGGAGGGATCTGCTGACAGTATCTCCATATCCATATTGGCTACTGTCCCCGATCGCCGTGCAAATTGCCATTTTATTTTACTGTTCACCAATAATTATTTTTTCAAAGGAATTATTTGCATTAATGCTCAATAAACTTAATTGCAAACTGCCTATATCTATAGGCTATAGGTTAATAGTGATATCTAAATATTTCTAAACATGGTTGGCATAATCTTATGCTTAAAAAAGAAAGCATAAGATGTAAACATAACATAAACAACATTAAAAAAATAAAGATCACTTAATAGTTTAAACCTGGTCTAAATCTAGATGCTGATTAAACGTCTAAATCAAGGCTAAATCTAAACTTCACTGTATATTGATCAATGGTCATTCAGATGATTTTAGTACAATATCTGGACACCATTGTGCAACTTACAGTTAGGCTATTTCTTTGGTCAGTATTCATTATTTAATGTATTTAATTCAATCGTCTAGATTTGGTCTAAAAATAGACGTTGATATGAGGTCTTGATTTAGATGTCTAAATCGAGTCTAAATCTAAACTACACTGTACATTGATCAATGACTGCTGTAAATGTTTTAATCCAACATTTGGCCACCATTTATACAAGTTACAGTTACTTTTTGGACGGTATTCATCATTTAGTGCAATCATCTAGATTTGGTCTAAAAATAGACGTTGATATGAGGTCTTGATTTAGACGTCTAAATCGAGTCTAAATCTAAACTACACTGTACATTGATCAATGACTGTTAAAAATGTTTTAATCCAGCATTTGGCCATCATTTATACAATTTACAGTTGTTTTCTTTGGTCAGTATTCATTATACAATTCAATTGTCTAGATTTGGTCTAAAAATAGACGTTTAAATGAGGTCTTGATTTAGACGTCTAAATCGAGTCTAAGTCTAAACTACACTGCACTTTGATCAATGACTGTTATAAATGTTTTAATCCAACATTTGGTCATCATTAATACAATTTACAGTTACTTTTTGGACGGTATTCATCATTTAGTGCAATCATCTAGATTTGGTCTAAAAATAGACGTTGATATGAGGTCCTGATTTAGACGTCTAAATCGAGTCTAAATCTAAACTACACTGTACATTGATAAATGACTGTTAAAAATGTATTAATCCAACATTTGGCCATCATTTATACAATTTACAGTTGTTTTTTTATTTAATATTTAATGATTAATGGATTAAATTCTATCGTCTAGATTTGGGCTAAAATATAGACCGATTATAGACGGGCGAATGTTGGTCTAAACTTAGACTAGACGTCTAATAGACGTCTAATGCTCAGTGGGCTCTTACCCTAAAATCCTGTTTTTATTATTTTATTTTATCATTTATTTATTTATTCAGTTTTACACACAACTGTATTCTGTTAGCTAGACAAAAAAAAGAAAATAGTCCAGTAACTATTGTCAATGAAGGACTGGGCTAAGACTGAGAGGTGGACATGAGGGATATTTCAGTGTTTCTCTTCTATAAAACACATTCTACATGTGGGGGCAGAGCTCTGTGGGAAACAGTAAGTTAGGGGAGAACCAGCTGGACAGGGAACCAGGATTTGACACAACACGACAAGCACTGAGAGCCAGGTAGCATGCGCTGCAGGAGAAGCAGGTCCGTGCAGCTGATCGACTCACATGACATGCAGTTTGCTTGCTGCCTCCCAAAAAGTTGAGCTTTTTCATCTGTGCACCGCACGAAAAAACAAACAAACCGCGACGCATCGTCTGCCGCCGCTACGGCTTCACCTGTTGTGAGCGGGCATGTGGCGCGTCTACACGGTGCATCTGAACGGTCCCATGCACGCACACACGCTTCACCCAAGCGGGCCGGTGTGAGTCGCGAGCGACGTGTTGGAGTCTCCTCTCTGCTGTAGCGTGAAACACCGGCCTGCGCGCAGCCAATGGGCGTCTGATACGTCATCACGTAGCATGCAGTGTTCATGGGAAATGTAGTAAGTGCTGCCAGGGGGACAAATGACTGAGAACAGTAGAGCGGCTCTGGCTGTGATGATTGCCTTGTGCATCACCGGCCAAACTGGCTAGTAAGTATTTATTAACACCCGCCAAAATGATTTTTTACCCGCATTTGGCGGGTTGGCGGGTGTTAATTTAGAACCCTGCACACGGTCTACGTATGGGAAACAAGAGTTATGTGTGAATGTGAGGTGTGTTGCCAACATCGCCACAGACCCCTGATGCCTTTATCGTGAGCCGATCACCACTCTGGTGACACGATGTGGTCGGGGCGCTCTGAGGACAGTCCGCTGCGGTCGGAGGTCACGCCAGGGGCCCTGTTGCTCCCTGGGAGAGAGGGCGCAGCGAGCTTGGGGATAAAGTACTGACATAAACTGCACTTGCGCTTTCAAAGCACTCGTGAGCTGTTTTGTATCCTGCATCTCTGCCCCCTGGAGCAATACTGTAGCCTGCCAGGAGAAAACAGCTCGAGCGTTTGCAGACTCCACTCTCAGTACTTTCCCCTGCTTGCATGTGCACAGGCTGCTCGTTCGCGAAATTCTCCTCTCCTCGCTCGGAAAACTTTCCCCTGCTCAACTAAAAGCTTCTCCCATATAGACGCCTGTCTCAATTATTGGCTAATGTGGCTAGGTGAAGGGGCAGGGATTGAACCCACACCTCCCGGGTAAGAGTAATGCGTGCTAACCACTTAGCCAAGTAGCCAGGGCGCATGATGAATTGGAGGCATAGTGACAGGACCCGTCAACTGTCACATCAGCACCTGGAGAAATAGCCTACTGTATCGACACACATCTGCATCTGGACATGTGCTGCTCTCATATCGAGAGTTGCTGATGCCTATTATTAACTACAGGCCTTCTGTCTTTTTTTTTTTTTATATAACCCTATAATTTTTTAATATTATGTTAATAATTTTCAGGGAGAAAGAAGTAGAATATGAACAAAACAGTTGTACCAAAATATAAAATGTACAGTCTGTGTGCAACAGGTTCCAAGTTACAAAAACATGATCAGCGTTTTATCAGATTAACGTCAACGATGGAGGCAAGAAAACACAGCACTCTGACAACTCCCTCCCCCCACACATAAAACAGTCAGACTCCATCACAACCTTGAAGTCACAACTCAAAACTCACCCGTTCAAACTCGCACACAACTTATAACTGGTCACTGTCTTGATTGTTTGTGTGTTTTGTTTTGTTTTTCCACAATGTCTTGTTTTTAATGTCGTTAAGATTTTATGCTCTGTAAGGCAACCTTGGGTGTCAAGAAAGGCGCCTCTAAATTAAATGTATTATTATTATTATTATTATTATTATTAAGATGGCTGTAGAGGAGCAGACACACAGTTTGGCATGTCCTGTGGGTTTGCCCGAAAAATAATGTAAATACAAAAAAGACCTCGGATTTTGCCATCTATTGTCTTAGTAACTTTTTATCTTCTTCTTTGTGATCAATTTTTTAAAATACATTTTCCATTTATTTTTTTAGCAAAAGAAAGAAAAACAAATCAAAATGAAAGCTGCGTTTTTAATTCAAGATCAAGAGGGGTCGCTATTCTCTTCAAACGAAACGACTAGAGGTGAACATACTTTCGACAAATAAAGATGACCAGGGCCGTCTGGTTAAAATAAAATGTGATATTAATAAAATTCCCTACACCTTGATCTGCTTATGGACCTAACACAGATTATACTATTTTTTTTAGAGAACTCTTATTGGACTTGACACAAGTACATGGCCAGTGTATAGTGGGTGGAGACTACAACCTGGTCTTAGATCCCTCGACCGATCACTCTACCAAGACCAAACAGTCTTTAACAACTGCTGGCTCAACTTTGAGAGAAGGGATGAAAAATCTCTCCCTTGTGGATGCCTGGAGAATGAAAAACCCCACCCAGAGAGACTATTCCTCCTATTCTAAGGTTCATGACTCATATTCAAGGATAGACCTATTTCTCATATCCAGAACACTTTGCATGAAAACTGTGGAATGCATTTATTTAGCTTCAACCTTATCAGATCACTGTCCTCTTAAGATAAGTATTGAAAACACCTCCAGCCCTCTTGCTCCCTTTAGATGGAGGTTAAAACCCCATCTTTTGAGTGATCAGTCTTTTAATGGGTACATTAGTAATTAAATTAAAGCTTTTCTGGAAAGCAACAGAGATTCAGCCTCACATATGATCACACATGATTATCTCTTTCACCGCTCAAAAAAGAAAAGAAAAACAAAGTAAACTCACTAGACTGGAACAAACTATCCATGAGCTAGAAAAAGAACATGCACATACTAAAAACCCTGAAACAACACACCTATTGACACAAAAGAGATCTGATAATCTCCGAAAACTATTTCACCTCATCCATGACTCCTCCAACAACTCTGAGGATAGACTAGTGTTCTCCATGGATGCGGAAAAGGCATTCGACAGGGTCGAATGGCCTTTCTTATTCCAAACTATGAATGAAATTAACTTTGGTACCAAATTTATAAACACTGTTAAAACATTATAGGTACAGAGCCCCCAAAGCACAAATTGCCACAAATGGTGTGTTATCTAGACCAATTGACCTCAAGAGGGGCACAAGGCAGGGATGTCCACTATCCCCTTTACTGTTCGCTCTGGCAATCGAACTGCAGTAAACTCACTGTCCAGCTTGTATAACAGTGTAAATTTGCTGTCCCCCCAAAATAACTCAACATACAGCTATTACTGTCTGAACCGCTGGCAAAAAAAAGTAAGTACACCCCTAAGTGAAAATGTCCAAATTGTGCCCAAAGTGTCAATTTTTGGTGTGGCTACCATTTTTTCCAGCACTGCCTTAACTGTATTGGACATAGAGTTCACTAGAGCATGAGAGGAACCAGCCACTAGCTGCCGACCTCGCTTTGCCTTTTCGATTTGCCAGAGGTTAAATATACTTATTGAAAACCGTTGGGGAAATACTGTGAGCTCATTGGAGATTTTGATGTTAATGTTATAGTTAAGTGTTCCATGACATTCTATAATGTAAACTACAAATCCCAGGAGTCTAGTGTTCTGAATCGGAGTAATTTCATCTTCATGTTGTTTCATTTCAGCCTTCAACTCGTCCTGGACTCACCTGGGATCAGCTCATCTCTTCGAGCGTCGTACAGCATCCCTAAGGTGAAAGGTCGACCCAGGGCAGCCATCTTTATCTGGTCTGAAGCCATGTCTCCAACCTGAGGACAAGAACACAGGAGAATGATGCTCAGGTGTCTCTATGGAAACACCTGTCCTCAGACAGGCGACTCAGTCAGTGTCTCTGTCCTCAGGTGTGTGTCCTTACCTGGTGCAGGTGTAGATAGATAGGTATCAGCTGACTTGTCTTCTGGACTTCACTGGAGCTTCCAGTCTGATGCCCTGTGAGGTCTCAGGGGTTTATATCCTGTTGGCTCCTCCCACAACACACACCCTCTTTGTTCATACGTGTTTTCCAGTTCTCAGGAACAGTGCCTTCATCTGAAAGTCAACGTCTGTCAGTTTTTTTAATCTGTTTGCTTTTGTGATAAAATGTTTCATAAGAATTTGAAAGGAAGGCAATTTTATTAGTATAACCCAAGGGCGTAGGTTTGTTCTTAACATTGGTAGGGACACAACTTTTTTTTTCCCCCACAGTGACGTCATGTGCTACGAGTCAACCCCATCATACTTTTTTTTTTTTAAGTATATTTTTTTGACTTTTTTTTTTACTTTATTTGATAGCACACAGTAGAGATAGACAGGAAAGGAGGAGGCAGAGAGAGGGGGAATGACATGCAGGAAAGGTCTGCCCCAAGCGGGATTCAAACCGGGGACGCCTGCGTTGAGGACTGTAGCCGCTACATGGGGCGGCCGCCTTAACCACTGCGCCATCATACATTAGCCTATAGGTTGGAGGTGCAAACAAACCAAACACACAGCCTAGATTGTGTGTGTGTGTCTGTAAAATAAACAAAATGTTCATGTTTACCAAAATAGGCAACAAGAACAATAACAACAGTAACAACAGCAGTGACACACACAAGCAGCGGTGGCTCGCATGCTAAGTTAGCATTGCTAACATCACTCACGATTGGCACTTGTTGAGAAACACTGCTGGAGGAGCATTTGCATCTGCCAATGATGGCTGAACGTGAGCTAAATTCTCTCCTCCTGGAAATCCATGTCATATATTTGTCCTCCTTCTTAAAGGCTTTGTTTACTTTCACAATCAAAAGCTATGAGCTAGATGGAAAATGCACCGCGCCGCCATGTTGGAACTTTGTTTTTGCAAAGATTGTCAAAGCACAGCAAGATGTATCACTCTTAACCCCCCCCCCAACACACACCTCCTCTTTGTTCATATGTGTTTTCCAGTTCTCAGGAACACTGCCTTCATCTGAAAGTCAACGGTTTTTTTAATCTGTTTTTTGTTGTTTTTGTGATATATTGTTTCATAAGAATTTGAAAGGAAGGCAATTTCATTAGTATAACCCAAGGGCGTAGGTTTGTTCTTAACTCATTGAGTGCCGCGCTCCTTTCCAAAGTTTTAGTCAAGTGTACCGGCAATTTAGACCATTTTTGACTTTTTATGTAGAGCCACAGTGTATTCTATATTATTGCCACCAACACATACTGTGGCTCAATTGAAAGGTTTACCTTAATGCTTCAAGTGGCCACAAACCGTTTGTTTCTACGTGCCTCTGTTCCTGAGAAAAGTCAAGTTAAACATGGCTGGGTTTCACCAAAATCCCTCCTTTTTTTCTAGAAAAGGAGATAGAGCGTCTTTTATGAAAGGTGCTCTGTTTGTGTCTGTCGCTCTTCTCACACTCGCATTTCTGGATCAAAGGGCTCGTATAAGATAAATATATACAACAGTTGTTGTTCTATTCACAAAACCACCATCGGGGGCGGGGGGGGCGCCACTAAACAACAATAACACAGACGCACCGTGCCGTGTCACAGCTTCTCCCCGCGGAACGTGAGGGTCTGTCGGCCACCGCGGCTCGGGAAGACCGGTCCCGCCGGTGGTCGCGGTCCTTCTGTGGTACGGGTCGGTGACGGCGGTCTGCTTTGGTCCAGAGACCATCAGATTTTACCGCGGGAGGACTTTGGGGAGGACACGGTGTTGCTCCAGATGAAGACCGGGCGGACTGTCGGCTGAGAGCTTCCTGGTTCAGCTCCGAGCAGCTCGAGCAGCTGGAGCAGCAGCGCGGGTAAGAGCGGAGCAGCAGCGGAGCAGCTGCGCTGCATCTGCATGCAGAACTCGTTTGCAGAAGCCGAGTTATGATAAAAACTTCCAGATCATGAGCTGTCATGTGACTTTGATCGTCATCTATTTCAGTTCTCCTCGTCGTAGAGTCCCCAAATTTACATATAATGTGTATTAAAGTGTCTATTTTCATAATTTAAAAAAAAAGCAAAAAACGTAAAATTACGTTTTCGGCACTCAACGCATGGGAACGAAAAACGAGAAATTACGTGGTTGGCACTCAATGAGTTAACATTGGTAGGGACACAACTCCCCCCCCCCCCCCCCCCCCCCCACAGTGACGTCATGTGCTACGAGTCAACCCCATCATACATTTTTTTTAAGTATATTTTTTTGACTTTTTTTTTGCCTTTATTTGATAGCACACAGTAGAGATAGACAGGAAAGGGGGAGGCAGAGAGAGGGGGAATGACATGCAGGAAAGGTCTTCCTACCTTCATCTGAAAGTCAACGTTTTTTTTAATCAGTTTTTTGTTGTTTTTGTGATAAAATGTTTCATAAGAATTTGAAAGGAAGGCAATTTCATTAGTATAACCTGCTTTAACCAACAGTGTGTCTCAAAGGGCAGGGTTAGGGTTAGAGAAGAGAGGAGAGGAGATGAGAGGAGATGAGAGGAGGGGAAGTCCTCTCACAACACACACCTCCTCTTTGTTCATACGTGTTTTCCGGTTCTCAGGAACACTGTCTTCATCTGAAAGTCAACGTTTTTTTAATCTGTTTTTTGTTGTTTTTGTGATGAAATGTTTCATAAGAATTTGATAGGAAGGCAATTTCATTAGTATATCCTGCTTTAACCAACAGTGTGTCTCAAAGGGCAGGGTTAGGGTTAGAGAAGAGAGGAGAGAAGTGGATCTCCTGCACAGTTTCTGTCACACCTGGGCTCTGACTGTCAACCTGAACAAAACTAAAATACAGATTTTCCAGAAGAGGTCTGGGAATCACAGCCTTAAACATCAATTCTATCTGGACAAAGTCAAATTAGAGCATGCAAAAAATTACACATACTTAGGTCTTACAGTAGTATTAGTTCATCAGGTAATTTTCAAACGGCTGTGAATGAGCTGAGAGACAAAGCGAGAAGGGCATTTTATGCAATTAAGAGAAACATCAAAACAGATATTCCAATTAAAATATGGTTAAAAATCTATAAATCTGTAATAAAACCCATCGCTCTATATTGCAGTGAAATATGGGGCCCACTCGGTAAACATTTAAAATTCACTGACTGGGACAATCACCCAATCGAGAAATTCCATGTAGAATTTTGTAGAAACATATTACACCTGCAGAGACACATCCCAAATAACGCCTGCCGAGCAGAACTGGGTCAGTATCCCCTACAAATTACAATTGATAAAAGAGCCATCAAATTCTACAACCACGTAAAAGCAAGTGACCCCCAGAGCTTCCACTACAAAGCTCTAAAATCCCAAGAGACAAACCTGGAGAAAAGTCCCGTCAGCGTCTCAGCTCTCTGACTCTCAGCTCCCTGACCTCAACACCAGACCCTCAGGACAGACCCCAAACCATCCGGTCCAACCAGACCATGAGCAGACAGAAAGAGAAATACATGACCTACTGGAAAGACACCACCAAGTACCAAAGTAAAATGGATTGTTATTCAGCCTTAAACAGGCCGTACACAGTGGCAGAATACAAACTGAACGGACACAGTCTGGCTCTGGAAACCGGCCCACACAGACAGACTGGACTCTGCTCGCTCTGCTCACAGGGACAAGTAGAGACTGCACTGCAAAAACTCAAAATCTTTCCAAGAATATTTGTCTTATTTCTAGTCAAAATGTCTAATTTCTAGTCAAAACAATCTCATTATACTTAAAATAAGACTCATCACATTAAAAAGCAGCTTTTTTAGACACTTTTTACTTCTTTCAAGCAGATTTTCACTTGAAATAAGTAGAAAAATCTGATAGTGGAGCAAGTTTTTCTTTCTTATTACAAACACAAAAAACTTTCTTTCACTGGCAGATTTTTCTACTTATTTCAAGTGAAAATTAGTTTGAAACAAATGAAAATGATCTGAAAACAAGTTCATTTTTAGGTGATGAGTCTTATAGAGTTTAGTTTTGACTAGAAATTAGACTCTTTTTTTTTTTTACAAGAAATGAGACAAATATTCTTGGAAAGATTTTGAGTTTTTGCAATGTGAGCAACATTTTCTATTCCACTGTGACAAATATGAACAAATTAGACAAATGTACTTCCCCATATTTAAAAACCACTGTGAAGAATTTGAGACACTTCCAGATGGAGACAAATTAAAATATGTTTAGGTGAGAAACCAAAGTGCTGCAGACTAGCAGCTGAGGATGTGTCCTCCTGCCACAGACTGAGGGTTACCACGGAGACACCACATAGGAGCAAACCACCGCTCCACAACTCTGTAACTCTGTAAATATGTTGTGATGTAAATGACCTGCTGCTTCTGGATGTTTTTCTTTCTCGTGCCACCGTGTCTCTCAGGCCCGGCTCTAGCCATTTTGGTGCCCTAGGCGAGATTACTCCCAGGCGCCCCCCCCCCAACAATGATCAATAATGATTATAATGATAACATACATGTAGCAGTGTATCTGTATGTCCCCTCTGGCCCCGAGATACACAACTTGCACAACAATCAGTAAAATTTCATTGAGTAAATCCTGGGTGAAGACATGAAAAAAAGGAGTCTCTCTACAGTCATGAGAATAACCTGTTGTGATGCTTGAAATGGGTATAAGTCTTAGCTTCACAAAAGCAGTGGAATATACTGTCTGAATAAAGGCTAATAGATACTGTAAGTGTGGAAAACAAGTTAAAATGAAATTTTGTTAAATTGCTTTTTGAGCATAAATGTTATCTGTCATTCTATTTTCACCAAATGTCTCAAATGTAAAATAAAAGAAGCTAAATATTGACTTAACATTACCAAATTCATGAGATGTGTGTAGCCCTAAATGAGAAATTAGCTTTTTTTCTCCAAACAAAATATCAACTAAACAGCCAAAAAACACAACATTTACAATATTTAACATATATAATGTAGCCTACCCTACATGTGTTGTCACTGTGCTGCTGTTTGAGAGGTTAAAAAAAAAATTAATTTGAGAGCTCAGCAGGTCTGAATACAGAGCTGGAGCTGATCTGGAGCTGTGGCCCACTGGCCCGGCTGTCTAAGCAGGCTGAAGTCTCAACTCTCTCTTCTTTTTTCAATATCTTCCTCATCAAATGAGTCAGAACTTTCAGCCTCTGAAGCACCTTCATCCTCCTTACTGCTTCTCTCTCTCTCCTAACGATTCTGCGGGTTCGAAGCGCTTCACAGCTGTTCTTTTGATTGACAGGTCGTCAAGGGCGGCGTAAAATGACCGAAATATAAACAAAAACATATCGAGACGGTCGCGCAAACGAGCTGGCATTTGTGCCGACTTTGAGGATTAATGCAACCAAGTATCCACACATCTAATTAAAAATGTGGCGTTTCTAACAAGAAAACGGCTTGAAAGCATCCCCACTGCAGACAGGTACCTCTGCTGTGTGTGTGACTGTGGGGAGAGCGGAGGGCAGTACCAATGGGCATGTGGGGGAGAGAGGGGGGGGCGACTTAGTAAGTAATGTTGTAACATATTATATTATTACTTTTTAATAGGTATTGCTTTGCATTTAAATTTACGTGGGATTATTTTTTGTATTAAGGAATAATAGTACCAACTAGTTATAGAAATAGTGAAAGTTACACTTTTTTTTCTTTTCCATTTGTGGCGCTGCGTATGCTGGCGCCCCCTAAATGGACGGCGCCCTTAGCATTTGCCTATACTGCTTATGCCACGGGCCGGCCCTGGTGTCTCTTGTGGCTTGGTGACTGATAAATGTCACAATTGTTACAGTAAGTTGTTTATATTTATTGTTATTGTTTATGTTCTGCCATTGACTGTCACTTATTACAGTAATGTGTTTTATTCATATTATTTCTTTGTTATATGCTTTGGCAATATAAGCATTGTCTTGTCATGCCAATAAGACTATTTACGTAAATTGAAATCGAAATTGAGAGAAGAGGCGAGGAGGAGAAGAGAGGAGAGGAGAGGAGAGGGGAGAAGAGGAGAGGAGAGGAGAGGAGAGGAGAGGAGAGGAGAGGAGAGGAGAGGAGAGGAGAGGAGAGGAGGAGAAGAGAGGAGAGGAGAGGGGAGGAGAGGAGAGGAGAGGAGAGAGGAGGAGGAGAGAGGAGAGAGGAGAGGAGAGGAGAGGAGAGGAGAGAGGAGGAGGAGAGAGGAGAGGAGAGGAGGAGAGAGGAGGAGGAGAGATGAGGAGAGGAGAGGAGAGGAGGAGGAGGAGAGAGGAGAGTGTACAAGAGAGCCCTCAAGGTACTTGACAAAAGAACACATTCGTATCATCACTGCAACATCCTGACAAAATATAATTTTTTTAGTTTCAACAATCTTAAGTTCTTTAAACATGTATGTGCGATCTACAAATCTCTAAACGGCCTGTACCCACCGCCCCTAAATGAGTATATAAAAAACAACCAGAAAGGAATATAGGAACTAGAGCCACCACAAGAGGGGACTGTGAGGTACAATTCAGACGCACAACATTTTCTCAAAACGTGTTATCAGTCCAAGGATGTTTAGAATGGAACAAGTTACCCATCAATATTAGAGAGTGTCCGCCTTTTAGGACCTTTAAAGCACAATTTACAGACTGGATATTAGACAAACAAACTTGTGAGCACCTGTAAACATGTGTAACCCGAGTTAAACATGTTCGCAGTTGTATGGCTATGGCCGGTGCGTGTGCAATGGTCCAGCATTGTAGATATTATGTGCGAATGTTTGTGACCGGTATGTCTGAATTAATAGAGGTATAGTTATTATGTGCGAATGTTTATGGATGGTTCATGTGCAATAATAAGTCAGGGTGCGGTTGTGCAATACCTGCAGTGCTTGAGTGAGACCGGCAATGGAAACATGGAAGGATAGATTGTTTAGTTGCTATAATATGTAGATAACATACCATGTCATTTTTAAATTTTTACTTTTACTTTAATCCGATGCGCTATGCAATGCAATACACCTGGCACTTTAAACTGAGTGCACTTTAGGGCACCGTGCAATACAACTTGGTACCCATGTACTCCTGCACTTTAGCACCTGTCACTTTGGCCCAGCACTTTGCACTTTGCACTTTATTTCCCAAACTGTCCAGGTTCCATTGCTGGCCTGATTATCTGACCTGTTTTTTACCTTGTTGTCTGCTTCGTCATGTCGTGTATATAACTGTGTTCCCCTGTTACTGTATTGTTTTTATGTTCTGGGACTCCGGATGGAAATTAGCATCGATACTACAATCCGGCACATTTACATGTTTCTTGTATGTACATTGATGTGCGCTGTCCCAGTCAAATAAACAAATAAAGTAAAGTAAAATAAAGAGGAGAGGAGAGGAGAGGAGAGGGGAGGGGAGGGGAGGGGAGGGGAGGGGAGAAGAGGAGAGGAGAGGAGAGGAGAGGAGAGGAGAGGAGAGGAGAGGAGAGGAGAGGAGAGATGAGGAGAGGAGGTCCTCCCACAACACACACCTCCTCTTTGTTCATACGTGTTTTCCGGTTCTCAGGAACACTGCCTTCATCTGAAAGTCAACGTTTTTTTTTAATCTGTTTTTTTTGTTTTCGTGATAAAATGTTTCATAAGAATTTGAAAGGAAGCTAATTTTATTAGTATAACCTGCTTTAACCAACAGTGTGTCTCAAAGGGCAGGGTTAGGGTTAGAGAAGAGAGGAGAGGAGAGGAGAGGAGAGGAGAGGAGAGGCCCTAATAAACACATGAAATACAACAATACAGTATCATACAACAGCTGCGGTTTCACTGTAGCTCAAAGTTCACCTGAAGATGCTCTGGTTCAGGATATCCACTGCAGACGGCACAAATTACTTTTTGTACCCTGCTTTTTTAGCTAAGGGAACTCTGAGCCTCCTTCCTGATGGCATCAAAACAAGTTGAGAGGGTGGGTGGTGTCACTGTACATTTGAGTGGCTTTTTTGGCCATTGAACGATTTCCTGAAGCTGCATTTGCTTGTCTCCTGTTATCTTACTGGCCTGGTTAACTACCTGGGTCAACTTATACCTGTGTCTGACTGGGAGGTTCCCATACCAGGAGATGATATTAAAGAAGAGAACACTCCCAGTGAGTGACCGGTAGACCATGGTCAGGGTTTGTAAAGCTCTTCAATTGTCTGAAAAGATGCAGCCGTTGTCTGAAAGGACCGCCAGGTGGAGCAGGACCACCAGGTGGAGCAGGACCTCTGGATGGAACAGGATGGAGCAGGACCTCTGGATGCAGCAGGACCTCTGGATGCAGCAGGACCTCTGGATGGAGCAGGACCTCTGGATGGATCAGGACCTATGGATGGAGCAGGACCTCTGGATGTAGCAGGACCTCTGGATGCAGCAGGACCTCTGGATGTAGCAGGACCTCTGGATGCAGCAGGACCTCTGTATGGAGCAGGACCTCTGGATGGAGCAGGACCTCTGTATGGAGCAGGACCTCTGGATGCAGCAGGACCTCTGGATGCAGCAGCACCTCTGGATGGAGCAGGACCTCTGGATGGAGCAGGACCTCTGGGTGGAGCAGGACCTCTGGATGGAGCAGGACCTCTGGATGGAGCAGGACCACCAGATGGAGCAGGACCTCCGGATGGAGCGGGACCGCCAGGTGGAGCAGGACCTCTGGATGGAGCAGGACCTCTGGATGGAGCAGGACCTCTGGATGGAGCAGGACCTCCGGATGGAGCAGGACCGCCAGGTGGAGCAGGACCTCTGGAGGCAGCAGCACCTCTGGATGGAGCAGGACCTCTGGATGGAGCAGGACCACCAGGTGGAGCAGGACCTCTGGATGCAGCAGGACCTCTGGATGGAGCAGGACCCATATGGAGCAGGACCTCTGGATGGAGCAGGATCTCTGGATGGAGCAGGGCCTCTGGATGGAGCAGGATCGCCAGGTGGAGCAGGACCTCCAGGTGGAGGATGTATGAATGTGTGTGAATGATTAGCTCCCAAAAAGTATGTCTACTAACAGAGCTATAAGGGTGAATGCAATAAAAACAATGTAAAGTGCTTTGAGTGGCCCGAGTGACTAGAAAAGGTTCATGGTTAGGCAGCTCCTCCTCCACCTGACTGAGCATTGGATTTTTGCAAATACGATTACACGCTGTAGGTGGAGCCAGAGGAGTTGGAGTTTTTCCTAAATGGCCTATTTCACATGCAACTATCAGAATATAGTGAATATAGAATATAGTGACAGTTCCAGCAGATTATCTGAAAAACTGTTGCCAACAGGGTTCTAAATTAACACCCGCCAACCCGCCAAATGCGGGTTAAAAATCATTTTGGCGGGTGTTAATAAAGACTTACCAGCCAGTTTGGCCGGTGATGCACAAGGCAATCATCACGTTCAGAGCCGCTCTCCTGTTCTCAGTCATTTGTCCCCCTGGCAGCACTTACTACATTTCCCATGAACACTGCATGCTACGTGATGACGTATCAGACGCCCATTGGCTGCGCGCAGGCCGGTGTTTCACGCTACAGCAGAGAGGAGACTCCAACACGTCGCTCGCGACTCACACCGGCCCGCTTGGGTGAAGCGTGTGTGCGTGCATGGGACCGTTCAGATGCAACGTGTAGACGCGCCACATGCCCGCTCACAACGAAAGTGAAGCCGTAGCGGCGGCAGACGATGCGTCGCGGTTTGTTTGTTTTTTCGTGCGGTGCACAGATGTAAAAGCTCAACTTTTGGGAGGCAGCAAGCAAACTGCATGTCATGTGAATCGATCAGCTGCTGCACGGACCTGCTTCTCCTGCAGTAACATGCTACCTGGCTCTCAGTGCTTGTCGTGTTGTGTCAAATCCTGGTTCCCTGTCCAGCTGGTTCTCCCCTAACTTACTGTTTCCCACAGAGCTCTGCCCCCAGATGTAGAATGTGTTTTATAGAAGAGAAACACTGAAATATCCCTCATGTCCACATCTCAGTCTTAGCCCAGTCCTTCATTGACAATAGTTACTGGACTAGTTTTTTCTTTTTGTCTAGCTAACAGAATACAGTTGTGTGTAAAACTGAATAAATAAATAAATGATAAAATAAAATAATAAAAACAGGATTTTAGGGTAAGAGTAGCTTATAAGGTTTGACATCACACATTATCTGTACTTAATCATTTGCAAAGATGTACAAAGACATTTAGGCTACAATGTGATGAAATTAATGAGAAATACAATTCTTTTGTGAACATTTGCCAAGTGGTTTGGAGGTTTGTCCATGTTGTTTTGAGAATATGATTTCTGTTTTGAAAAATGAGCCAAACCAATGGAGAAAAACTGTAATAGAGGAGGCACAATCCCTGAAAGTAATTATTTCAGTTGTCAGTATGATAGCTAGGCTAAAAACATGCTGTTTTCATGGGAAACACAGTACGAACGTAAAGAATCTCTCTTATTTTCACCGGAAAAAATTTGGCTAGTGGAAATTCTGATTGGCTGGTAACTTTAGAAAGTTACCAGCCAAATTGGCTGGTGATCTAAAAAGTTAATTTAGAACCCTGGTTGCCAACTGAAGCTGTAACTACTTGTTTGATTTTGGCGCTGTGTTCATGAATGCTATGCTAGCAGACTTCATGGATCAGGAGTCAGACTTTTACAGGACTCATGTGGAGCTTGAAACAATTGATAAATGTAGATGATGTTCTGAAGACTCTGATGTTGTTCAGTCTGTGATCACTGACGTCTGGGTTCACTGGTGTTGACAGGTCATTTATTCTGGATGTGATCAGGAAGTGACCAGAAACACAGTTATTTACTCAGGACTCAGCTTTATTGGTTCAATCCAACAGGTGACAGCATCTGAACAACAGAACAACACAGTGATGACATGGACTCTGGTTCTGGTTCTGGTTCTGGTTCTGGTTCTGGTTCTGGTTCTGGTTCTGGTTCTGGTTCTGGGTGGTACCAGATGACCCAGGACCAGGACGTTTCCTGAGTGGTTCATTGACATGACGTCTTATTTTTCTAGCACATCAAAGCAACAAAATTATTTTCTAGATCTGAAGAACTGATTTTCACCCTACTAGCTCTAAGATGTAACCATGGTGACTGTGATGTCACAGGAAGTCAAAGAGCTGCCTAATCACCAATAATTTTATAGAAAGAAGTTTTAATTGTCACACATATGCAGAAAAGCTCCTCCTACACCTGCTGACCCCACCCACCTCCATAGGAAGAAATTAATAAGTCACACAGCAAACAGAGTGGGCGGAGCTACTATCATTAATCAAACTGATCAACATTACATCACAGAAAACCCAGAGTAAATAAGGTGGAGGTGTAGAGAGTGGAGGTGTAGGAGGTGGAGTAGCTCCCTCACAGGTCTGTGCACAGGGCTGCGTAGTCAGAGCCATGGCGGACGTAGAAGCCGGGGAACAGTGGCTCGGTGAACCGGTCCTTGAAGGTGTACATGTGGCTCAGTGTGTTGTATGACACGTTGTAGAAGCTCAGGGAACCGGCCGGCCAATCCAGGAACACTCCGACCCGGTCGCAGCCGGTGGCAGGCAGGGAGTCGGACCACACACTACCGTTGTGATACGCAGAGAGCTCTGGATCCCGCTCGAAGGACCAGGCCAGGAGGTTGCTCCCGAAAGTAGAGTCGTTGTCTTCTCCTTTACGTGCAATTCCTTTGTACAGCAAAGCGATGCCCTTGTAGCCGCTGCCCTCGGTCCACTCCACCTCGAAGTAGTGGCGCCCGGTCAGCTCCTCCCTGCAGAGCACCTGAGGACGGGTATCGAACCTCTGCGGGAGGTCGGGGTACGACTGCCAGGCTCCATATGTCGCCCTCTTGTTGTCCTCGGACACAGTAAGGTAGTTGTTGGCCGTGTCCTGGTCCAGGTTCAGATCACAGGCGTCTGTTTTTGAGTGAACACAGAGAGTCAATAGACTGAACTGATCACATGTTAAAGGAGCTGCTGGAGGATTCAGGTACATTAAGTGATAACTGAGAGGTTGGAAAGTGAACACAATGTAACACTCAATGTATTTGTGAATGAAGCATAAATGTAGATTGTACAAATGAATCATCCTAGTATTGTACCAAACATTCGAGGTTATGTGGTTTAAATGTGGCCAAACAATCTATAGTATAAATATTTAATAAAAACTGTTAACGTCTATGACCTGATGCTCCAACATTAGAAGACTACTAGAAAAATTGTGACTATTTAAAGTGCAGAGATGAGATGATCACAGAGACCGGACCTGCTTCAACGACCCGGTTAAAGTGACATCTTTACTGGATATGGTACAGATTCAAATTGTACCTAGTGCTGTGTAGAAACAGAGAGTGTGAACCACTGCCTGTAGTGAGACATCTTCTCTAAAAAGGATCTTTACAAATTAGAAGCAGAAGCTGTGACTTACACCAGATTAAGTCCCGTCTGTCTGTGACCTTGGTCACGTCCTGGATCACTGGCGTGGAGAAGTCCTCCGTGACCAGAGCTCCTTTCTTGTAGTGGTAGATCGTGGCTCCTTCGTATTTCTCATTTGGAAGAGCAGCCATGAGGAACTTGAACCTGCCGCTCTTCTTCAGGGCTTTGGCCACGCCGTGGAAGTACGTGGCTTTCTCTCTCATTTTGGCAATCACCTCCGGTTTGAAGAACCACTGGTCTTGTGCTGGTGGAGCGAAACTCTCACCATGCAGACGGTCATGCTGCAGCTGGTTGGACATCTGGTCCAGGAAGGGGTCGGTGGAGTCCAGAGAGGTGAAGACGAAGCAGAGCACATGCTCCACACTCCGGTCAAACACCACTCTGTCCAGGTCTGACTTGCTCTGGGCGATCTCCACTTCCTGTGGCTCCACACACGACTGGATGACGTTGATTTTTCTCTCTTCGTTCTCCAGCCACTTGCTCAGGTTCTCGTGACTGAACATAGACGTCTCCTTGGCATCAAAGATCTTCTCCAACGAGCTGTTGTCTTCTGTTCCTGCTCGGATGGAAGGAAACTTCTCCCTCATGGTTTTCTGGAGCGATGTGGTGTAGACTTGACACACATCTTCGAAGAGTTTCAACCGTTTAGAAATCTGGGGAAACATCTTGACCACCTTCTCCTCCAGGGAATCGCTGCACCTCACCTCTATCTCCCTCATTCCTTCCAGAGTGTTTTCCACTTTACTCAGAAGACCTGGAAAGATCTCACCCTTCAGATCGAGAGCGGACGGTTGCAGTTTCTTCAGCGGTGTCAGCCAGACCTTGACAGGAACCGACTTCTGGTTTTTTCGGAGCAGCTGTGGAAGCTGTTGGTAAGTCTTCACAGCCTCTTCAAAGGATGCAGGGTTGCTGTCAAGGATGAGGTCTCCATAAAATTTGCAGGATAATTTCTCAGTCAGGGCTTTTTCTTCATCGTTGAGCTTGACGCTGGCGCTGCCTCCAATGTCTAGTAAGGGGATCTTCTTCACCATCACCTCCATTTTGCCCTGAACACTCTGCACGCTGCTGGTGTCCATCTTCTCGCTGTCGAACACAAAGAAGGCGTTGGCTCCGTAGAGGATCCCAGTGACCACGTGTGTTGCAGTGCAGTTGTGTTGAGCTTCTTTGTCATGGAGTTTACCGGCCTCCAGGTGAGCGACATTCAGCTGCTCAAAGACGGTGGTGGCTTTGTACTGGAAGGTCACCCTGCTCTGCTTGTTGGATTTCTTCCTGTCCTTCAGGTAACTGGCAGATCCTCCCACTTCGACCAGTCCGCCCAGGAAGCTGGCCTTTAGAGAGGCTTCGATTTCTAGCAGGGACGACTTGGATTCAAATGAGTCTGATGTAGTGATCTCAGATGTGCTGCTCTCCTTCGAGGAACTTCTGGTTTTCTCCTGAAGAGTCGTTTTATCCCACAGTGTGAAACCTAAAGACAAAGCAAAACATCACTCAGTTTCATAAAATGTGTCATATGATGTAACATTTCATATGTTTGTGCAGAGAGGTGGGGGCTCGCCACCACCAGCATCACAGGGAGATTGCTTGATCACTTTGTCAAATCTTAATAATAATAATAATAATACATTTTATTTATAACGCACTTTACATTTAAGCAATCTCAAAGTGCTACAGTACAAGCTTAATTTAAAAGGAACACAAGTTAATAAAAGTTAAGAAGTCTTCAGACTGGGGCGGTGCGTGGCACTTTGGTTAAGGCAGCCGCCTCATGTAGAGGCTACAGTCCTCAACGCAGGCGTCCCCGGTTCGAATCTCGCGTCAGGCAGACCTTTCCTGCATGTCATCCCCCCTCTCTCTGCCTCCTCCTTTCCTGTCTATCTATACTGTGTGCTATCAAATAAAGGCAAAAACGCCCAAAAAATATATTTTAAAAAAAGAAGTCTTCAGACTATTCAACATTTTATCTATAGAGACTAAGAGCTGAGCAGCATCAGAACCACTGGGTTTCATCTGGACCAGGACCAGGACCAGGACCTACAGACTCAGACCTGGTGAACTGGTCTCCCCTGAGGAGATGAACAGGTGGAAGAAGCAGCAACATCCTGATCTGAGAAGCTTCAGGAGCTTATTCACGTTTTTGGTTCCTCCAAAAAAAATTACTAAAAACTACAAATCCCATGAGTGTACTGTTCTGAATCGGAGTGATTACATCTTCATGTTGTCTCAGCTCTAACTCCAACTCATCTTGGACTCACCCGGGATCAGGTCCTCTTTTCGAGCGTCATACATCATCCCTAAGGTGAAAGGTCGACCCAGGGCAGCTGTTACAATCTGGTCTGAGGCCATGTCTCCAACCTGAGGACAAGAACACAGGAGAATGATGCTCAGGTGTCTCTATGGAAACACCTGTCCTCAGACAGAGGTGACTCAGTCAGTGTCTCTGTCCTCAGGTGTGTGTCCTTACCTGGTGCAGGTGTAGATAGATAGGTATCAGCTGACTTGTCTTCTGGACTTCACTGGAGCTTCCAGTCTGATGCCCTGTGAGGTCTCAGGGGTTTATATACTGTTGGCTCCTCCCACAACACACACCTCCTCTTTGTTCATACTTGTTTCCTGGTTATCAGGAACACTGACCTCACCTGCCTCCACAGATATGGTTGTCCCCTATTTTGGCTGCAGAGCTGCTGACCTGAGATCAGCTTCTTATCAAAGCTGCGGCTGACGCTCAGTGAGTCTCACCTGCTCTGTGATGATGATGTCACCTGATGCTTCCTGGTTACACTTCACACTTCTTCGACCAAATATGGACACGAACTCAGCCACAGTTGATGCCACTGCTCATCCACTGACCTCTGACCTCACACAGCTAAGTGGGAGGAGCCTGAGCTCAGTCTCTGTGGCAACTCAGTGTAGCTTCATCAGACTCAGAGTAATGATGTCATCTGATACTTCCTGTTTGCACTTGACAGATCTTCTACCAAACATGGACACAAGCTCAGCAGAGTTGACTCCTAAACGTCTGCTCCTGCAGTGGAGGCTCTGAACATCAGAGTCCATCAGGCTCCAGGACCTGTGGTGATGGACGGGGTCGTCCACCAGTCATCCCCAGTTCACCCTCACTACACATCTGGTTTACTGGTCACAGTCACTAATGCACTGACCTCTGTGTGACCTCAGTGTGACCTCTTAATTTATTCCAACTCCTTACCTGGGTCAACATTTATCAAACATGCGTACACCAAGAAAATGGTTGTATGCCAAATCTCCCGCAAGCATTGGCACTTATCAATCTGAAATTGAACGTGGGGTACACAAAAACCTCATGCCAGGTCTGAGCATGTGTACGCACATTTGAACCTGCGTAGAACATACAGGACAGATGTGAGGGTCTAAGGGCAGAGGATGTTGTTATGTTGGTAAAAACGGGCTATACAAATGAAATTGCCTTGCCTTGCCATGCTGTGTTTAATTTTTAATAGATCATACTGATACCAGTCCAGATGTGATACCACTCCAGGTGTGATACCAGTCCAGTTGTGATACCAGTCCAGATGTGATACCAGTCCAGGTGTGATACCAGTCCAGTTGTGATACCAGTTCAGATTTGATACCAGTCCAGTTGTGATACCAGTTCAGATGTGATACCAGTCCAGTTGTGATACCAGTCCAGTTGTGATACCAGTTCAGATGTGATACCAGTCCAGTTGTGATACCAGTTCAGATGTGATACCAGTCCAGTTGTGATACCAGTCCAGTTGTGATACCAGTCCAGGTGTGATACCAGTTCAGATGTGATACCAGTCCAGATGTGATACCAGGTATATTATTAAAGAGCTGGTTCATGTCTGCCCTCACCTATCTCACAGATATGGTTGTCTCTTGTTTTGGCTGCAGAGCTGCTGACCTGAGATCAGCTCTGTCTCTGTGTATTTGAAAGTCAAAGTGTTTCAGCAGAACCTCATATCTCCTCAGCTTCTTATCACAGCTGCTGCTGACGCTGAGTCTCACCTGCTCTGTGATGATGTCACCTGATGCTTCCTGGTTACACTTCACTGACCTTTTACCAAACACGGACATGAGCTCAGCGGAGTCGATGGCACCGCCGCTCATTTGGATAGAAGCTTTATTGTCATTGTATAAAAAGAATAAACACAAAATTGCCAGTGGCCTTGGTGTCTCAAAGGAGACACCGACGGCCCGCCGGCGGGCCCCCGGGGGGGTTTTAATCAGGGAGGTGTCATAGAGGATGTCACCAGTCACTTGAAATAGTCATGCCACATATCGTTGGAAAGCTAAAACTCTTGTGATTAAAGATATGCCGACCATTCCTAAATATAATCATCACAGCAACACTCGAATCAGACTATAAACATGCTAACAAAGTTCGTAAAAAGCCGATATAACTCACGATTTGTGTCAGGGCAGGCTCAGGATCACAGGGTTTCCCCACAAACTTGGTGTCGTTACATTCAGAAAAGTCCAGTAAATCCAATCCAGTAAAGTATTTAGTCCAAAACACACGGTTGTACCGGTAGATAACCTCATCCCGCTGCTGCATCTTATGAAATTACGCATTGTATATCCAGTAAATCCGTTTATTTCTCCTCATAAGTCCGGCGTTTACATGAAAACAATGTTTATTTCACTTTACAAAATGGCGCTGCCCTCTGACCTTTCGATTGACAGCTCACTCGACCAATCACAAGCTCCCTGTCCCCGGCTGCCGCCTGCAATAGCGAATGGAGTGGCTGTGTCTCATGAGGAACATCCCCTCCGACAGCGCTGAATGGCTTCAGCCAATAGGAACCGATCCCGATGGAAACTGTAGCATTGAATAGCCAATGAGATTACGAAACGAACGATGTGCTGCATTCACGGTCCCTGGGAAAAGGCAGCACTGCCATTTTCATGCGTAACTTTGCAAAAGCTGCACTTTGGCGCATGAATTGTTTCTCAATGGCAACTTTAGGAAAACGCCTAGATATACACTTAGAAAAACATGTGTAAAATACTCATTTTTAGCAGGATTGTTATCAAATTTGAACTGGGGCCAGGTAAGGCTTCATGCTGTAGTCCCATTGTGTTTTCCAGCTAAAATTCTCAGCCACACTCATCTTCAGGCATCTGATTGCAACAAAAAAATTCAGGCGAGAATAAAAACATTCTAATTCAGTGTGCTCCCACTTAGATATCTCTATGATAGTAGCACTTATAGTGATTATTTCAGTTTTGGGAAAAACTTCAGAGTGATACCTTTCAAAAGAGACCAAGCCCATCCATATTCTCCAAACAGTTCAAGAACAGCATTCAATTTACTTTGGGTACGCCTTGGATAGGCGAATATTACAGAATTTATAGGAGTGGTAAGAGGTTAAATCGAAAGCAACTGGACTTAGTTATTTGTCTAGGAAGACGTTTCACCTCTCATCCAAGAGGCTTCATCAGTTCATGTACGCAACTGACCAGGCTGGGACTGGTCCAACTATCTGGTGTGGAGACTCACTATTTAACCTCTTGTGTGGGCGTTCACAAGACGAGAGTGAAGATGATGTCACTGGTTCCCTTTGTGCTCCAAGTGCCAACAACAGTCATTAAGTGACTGTCTTTGGTGGGAAGTTGGTTTCGACTTCGTTAGTGCCCTATTGTGTTATAACGACAGTCGTTGGAGTCACTTGCCACTTGTGAACAGTTGTTGTTCTTTGAGGCTAGATTGTTGAATCTCCTGGGAAGGGATGAAAGGGCAGCATTGTAAATTGGAGATAGGTGGTGTCCGAGACCTCCTCCCCTGTTGAGGGATGGTTGTCTTGGTATCATAAACAAATATACACAAAATAACATACACAACAAGACTGGCTGACAGGAAAGAGAAAATTCAAATAAGAATGTATCTCCTCTCCTCCCTGTCCTTAGACCCCCGATGTGAGGGTCTAAGGCAGTGAGCCTCACTATTTTTTTCACAAGAGCCACATTGGCAGTGCAAAATCAAGGGGAGAGCCACTTTTGCGACAACATACTAAGTCACCTTTGCAAATGTGCATTTCTACATATAAATTGGACATCCCACAAAAAAAGAAATAACACAGCCAATACATTTTCATTTAAGACCATATTAACCTTAATACTGGGATGAGCGGAAGCTGGCCATGCATGTCCTTGACTTTTTTAATGTGTATTTGTAGTTTGTTGTTGCAATCACAGTGAGGGTTTGTTAAGGTTCATGCCATACAGAACAAATAAAAATTCGTCTGTCCACTTGTCTTGAAATTTTCTGTGCTCATCTTGTATGCTTCCTATTACACCTGCCTTTTGCCTGCTCGTCCCCTCTCTGGTGTCTTCGTGCTGATTTTTGTTTGCTGCTTCCTCAGACTAATTTTCCTCACCAACTACACTATTCGTTACAACACTGTGTCTGTCCGTCTGGTTTTTGAGCTGGTTTCTGTTCCTTTTCTTGTTAAAAACGGTCCATCACGCTGGCTAGCGGAGCTAGCGGAGCTAACGTAGCCTGCCTGTAAACGTGCTCTGCGGTCAAGTGTTGTAAACAATGCCACACGGCCTGCGGGCTGCGTTGCCAGGTTTGACAATGTCCCCTTTAGGGGTCACCATTAAGGCTTAAAATACTTCCTTTCACCTTCATTATTTGGGTGAAGGGAGAAGTATAATTCAGATGTTTGCGTTTTTGTATTCCAGTGTTGTATGTTTATGTAGCACATGAAAAAATGTATTGGCTGTGTTTCCACATAGGAAGCTACCAAGCGAGCCACCAATTATAGCTTGACGAGCCGCATGTGGCTCGCGAGCCGCGCAATGAGTAACACTGGTCTAAGGACAGAGGATGTTGTTATGATGGGACGTAAAGCCCTTTGAGACAAACTGTTGGTAAAAACGGGCTTTACAAATATAATTGCCATGCCTTGCCAGCCTCTAAAAAGTACGCACATGAAGTAAATTAAAATACATTCAACATCTACCACAAGAACTACATACCTACATAACTGAGGCAACAATTATACACACAACCAAGTGGTTACAGTTGTCAGGATCCGGTTCGCCTCTGCTCCCTCTGCTCTCTCTCTCTCTCTCTCTGTCCATGTTTTCTTTTTCCCCAGCGCTGGGCGGGGCCTTCTGGTCGCCTCGCTCTCCTGGTTGTGACTTGAGAATACATTTTGACCCCTGTCCTTGGATTTTGTACGGGCACTTCTGATCTTGGACTTCCCTGTTTTGTGTTTCATTCCTCTAGTCTTGACATTTTCCTGCTCTCAGCCCTGCTGTCACCTACCTGTTCCACCTATCCATGTCCTCGTTGGTCTGCATTCATGTTGGTTTGAGCTCTTTAGTCTGAATAAACGGTCTTTTGCACCAGATCTGCATCGTTCAGTCTCTGCTCTGTGTAGTTTAATGACAACAGTAATAGATATAGAATGAGGCGGCAAAATAGATAAATAAAACTGTTCCAGCGCACGCCATGGAGCCTCAATTCAACTTTATTACTGATTATAGATCAGTTTGAATCACCGATCAGAATCTGTTCGACCTTTGGAGTCATTTCATCAGAGAGATAACGACTGAACCGCTGTAAAACACTTCACATCACACACACTCTCACTCTCTCACACACTCTGCTGTCGGTGAGTACCGTCATGTTGTTACTGCAGGTTCTGTTCTGGTCCAGACTCAGCTGTGTTTCCTCTGTGTGTGTGTGTGTGTGTGTGTGTGTGTGTGTGTGTGTGTGTGTGTGTGTGTGTGTGTGTGTGTGTGTGTGTGTGTGTGTGTGTGTGTGTGTGTGTGTGTGTGTGTGTGTGTGTGTGTGTGTGTCCAGGTGTCCTCAGAGCCTCAGGTGTCTGTTCTGTCTCAGGTTGTTTGTGTCTCAGGTGAGAAACAGGAAGTAGCTGTGATCTGTTGGACCCGGTCATCAGACAGGTGAGTGTGTGTGTAGCTACAGGTGATTGTACAGAGAGTATCAGAGAATAAAGTTTTATTGTGACAGCAGCTGAGGCTCATGGGTAATGTAGTGTCGTCTGTCTCTGCTCATTTCAATAAAGTTTTGTCTCGTCTCCACGGCTGACAGACAACATGGCCGCCAAAAGGTCGGGGTGCTGCGGTCTCTCGACTCTGGAGGCCACGCTGGCCGTCCTGTTCGTCGTCATGACGACCGTGTGTGTGACGCTGATCGCACTGATGGTTACGAGGGAAACACACACAGGTGA